>NC_063188.1:85883222-86130722 GCF_023159225.1 Perognathus longimembris pacificus | reverse complement strand
TTAGGCTGGTGATGTAGCTCAGTGGTAGAGTGCTTGCCTAACATATGTAAGGCCCAACATTCCATCCTTAGCGCATGTATTATGTGTGCATGCACTGCTCTTCCCTAAATGCACACATCGAATATTAAGGAATGATTTTTTTTTTAAAGAGCTCAAACTAAGCCGGATATGGTGGCTCAAGTCTGTAACTGGCTACTTGGGAGGAGTATTACAGTTTGAGAACAGCCCAGGCATAACCAGGCATGAAAGTTATTATTATTTTCCCAGTCCTGGAGCTTGAACACAAGGCCTGGGCACTGTCCCTGAGCTTTTTTTTTTTTTGCTCAAGACTAGTGCTTTAATACTTTAACCACAACTCTATTTCTGGCATTTTGGTGGTTAATTAGAGATCAGAGTTTCATGGAGTTTCCTGCCCAGCTGGCTTTGAACCATGATCCTCAGATCTCAGCCTCCTCAGTTAGCTGGGATTGCAGGCATAAGCCACTGGTGCCCAGCACCAGGCATAAAAGTTTTAAAGATTTCATGTCAATCAATGGCTGGGCATGGTACAGTGACTGGGCCCAGTAGCTGCAGCCTGTCATTCCCACTGATACACAAGTAGGAGGATCACAGTCCAAGCCAGCCTGTGCAGAAAGTGAGACCCTACCCTGAAAATAACCAATGCATAAAAGGGCTAGGAATGTGGCTCAGGTGGTACAGTATCTGCCTAACAAGCCCTGAGTTCAATTCCCAGTACTGCCAAAAATATATACAATAAATAACTGAATACATAAAGTACAAGCTTTCCTGCAGAAAACTATTAAATGTTACTGATTTAAAAACAAGCAAACAAAAAATTAAATGGATGAAAATGATGCCACCTTCCAGAATTGGAAAGTTCAATGCGATAGAGATGTCACGAGTCCCCAGATTCATCTTCAAGTTCAGTGCACTCATAGTCAAAATCCCAAAGGTGTTTTTGTGTGTCTGTTTGTGCTTGTGGAAGTTGACAAATTGATACTAAAATTTTTATGGAAATTCAGAGGGCCAGGAGGATCTGTGACACGTTTCAAGGATGTGCTGCATAGCAACACTGATTATAAATTGACAGTGGGCAAGAGTGTATGCAGCTGCTAAAAAGAGCAAACAACCTACTAATAACCTAATAGATGGTCTAGAAACAAACCTTTGCAAATAAAGATGAGAGAGAGAGAGAGAGAGAGAAAGAGAACGAGAACATGTTCCAGTACTGGGGCTTGAACTCAGGGCCCAAGCTCTGTCCCTTAGCTTTTTCATGCAAGGCTGGTGCTCTACCACTTGAACCACAGCTCCACTTACAGCAATATTTTGGTGCCAGTCTTGGGAGGCTTGAACTCAGGGCTTGGATGCTGGACTTGAGGTATTTTACCTCTACTGTCTGAGCCAAAGTTCCATTTCCAGATTTGTTTTGTCAGTTGTGGGGCTTGAACTCAGGGCCTGGGCACTGTCCCTGAACCTCTTTGTGCTCAAGGCTAGTGTTTTACCACTTGAGCCACAGCAACACGTTTGGTTTTTGAGTGGTTAATTGGAGATAAGAATCTATTGGGGACTTTTCTACCGAGATTGGCTTCACACTGCAATCCTCAGATCTCAGCCTCCTGAGGAGGTAGGGTTACAGGGGCGAGCCACTGGCACCTGGCCCATTTCCAGCTTTTTTGATGATTAATTGGAGATAAGGGTCTCATACACTTTTCTGCTAGGGCTGGCTTCAAACTGTGATCCTCAGATCTCAGCCTCCTGAGTAACCAGGATTATAACGGCTTGGCACATACATATTCTTGATTAATGACAAATGCAACCAGATAGGACAGTGGAGAAGAATGACCTTTTTAATAAAAGAGGCACCTAGATAAATGTATACCTAGATTTACAAAACTGAAATTGAATCTCTACCTCACACCACACACAACACTAGAATGTAAAAGCTTCAAATGATAATATTTGAGCATATTTTCATGACCTTGGGGTCCAGGAAGCTTTTTAAAGCAGTCTACAAAAGGCACTAGCCATAAATTGAGAAGGTTGCTAAATGTGACTTCATTAAAAGACATCATTAAGTTGGGTGCTGGTGGTTCACGCCTGTAATCCCAGCTACTCAAGAGGCTAAGATCTGAGGATTGTGGTTCAAAGACAGCCAGGCAAGGAATTCCATGAGACTCTTATCTCCAATTAAACACCCAAAAAGCTGAAAGTAGAAAAAATACCTTAGGATGGGCTGGGGATATGGCCTAGTGGCAAGAGTGCTTGCCTCATATACATGAGGCCCTGGGATCAATTTCAGCACCACATATACAGAAAATGGCCAGAGGGGGCGCTGTGGCTCAAGTGGCAGAGCTAGCCTTCAGCAAAAAGAAGCCAGGGACAGTGCTCAGGCCCTGAGTCCAAGCCCCAGGACTGGCCAAAAAAAACAAAACAAAACAAAAACAAAAACGAAAAAATACCTTAGGGACAAGTGCCACGACTGGCACAACACAAATGCTGGAAATGAAGCTGTGACTCAAGGGGTAGAGCACCATCCATAAACACAAAAGCTTAAGGACAGTTACTAGGCCCTGAGTTCAAGCCCCAGAACCACCACCAGCAGCACACAAACAACACACACGCACACATGAATAAAAGACATCATTACAATAGTGAAAAGGAAAACTACAGAGTAGCAGAGGATATTTGCAATTAATATATCTGACAAAGAGTATCTATTGAGAATGTAAAAAGAACTCCTACAAATCAAAGAGCTAAGGACAAGAATGCACAATAGAAATGTAGATAAGAGATTTACTAGAGTGTAAAGAAATACTCCCCCCAAAAGGAAGTCAATCTTATTAGTAATCAAGGAAATGAAAAGAGTGTAAGATGATCCCATTACCCACCTACAAGAATAGCTGAAATTTCAGTGACAAATACTAGGTGTTTGCAAGAATAAGGAACACTAAGAACTTTCATACACTGTTAGTGGGAGTGGAAAATAGAACATTTTCAAAAATTGTTTAGCGTTATCTATCAGAGTTGAAGATACTCATAACACTATGAACTAGAAACCCCACTCTCAGGTTTATGCACACACAAAATACTCCTAACAGCAAATAGTCTTCAACAATGGAACCGATGAATACATTTTAGCATATTCATTCAATGGAGCATTCCTGTATAGCAATGAAAACGAACAGACTCTAGCTTCCATCCAACAATGAGGCTGAATCACAGAAACACCATGATGAGCAAATGCAACCAGACACAAAAGAATGCTTTCTCTGTAATCCCATTATACCAAATTCAAAACCAGGCAAAACTGAATTAGTGAGTTGAGGGATGCTTTACTTCAGCTGTAGAAGTATAAGAAGAACAAAAAACAAAACAAAGGGAATTATTACCTAGAAGTGAGGCTAGCATTTCCTTAAGTAGCAGAATGGAGAGGAAATGGGTATGATGTATTAGGGTGTTTTTGATGTATCAGCAATGTTCAATGTTCCAATCCTAAATTAGGGTGATTATTCCATGAGAACTCATAACTGTCCATTCATGTTCTTCTTCTTCATATTATTATTATTTTTGCCGGTCCTGGGGCTTGAATTCTGGGCCTGGGTGCTGTCCCTGAGCTCCTTTTGTGTTCAAGGCTAGTGCTTTACTACTTGAGCCACAACTCCACTTGTGGCATTTTCTGTAATTAATTGGGGATAAAAGTCTCATGGACTTTCCCCTGGGCTGGCTTTGAACTGTGATCCTCAGCGTCCTGAGTAGCTAGGATTATAGGCATGAGTCACCAGCACCTGGCCATTCATATACTTAAAATATTTATTATTGTATTAGTTTTTGGCAGTATTGATTTTGAACTCAGGGCCTTGTACTTTCAAAGTGTGCACTCTTATCACTGAGTCATGCCTGGTTTTTGCTGATTATTTTTTAGATAGGGTCATGCTTTCTGCTTAGGCATGCGATTCACCTATTTCTGGCATCCCAGTGGCTAGGATAATACACATGCTTCCAATGAGTCCAGTTCTTTATTGGGAAGGAACCTGGGTTAAGTCTCTTCTGCTCAATTTAGCTTCAAACTGTGATCTTAACATTTTCAGACTCCTAAGAAGCTGAGACTACAGGTATGAGCCATCAGTGCCCAGCAAAAGTTTATTTTTAACAGCTTTGTTGAGATCAAATTCACATACCCATTGAAAGTATACAATTCTAGGCTATTTGATATATTATTATAATTTTTTGAAATTATAGTAAAATACATGGAACATGAAATCTGCCATTTGAACCATTTTTCAGCATGCAATTCAGTGGCACTAAGTGCCCTCATGATGTTGTGTAACCATTAAGCAATAATTCCCTATTCTCCCCTCTCTTCCCAGGTTCCCTTGGGAGCCTCTATTCTGCTTTCTATCTCTGTGAACTTGCCTATTCGAGGTATTTCATATACGTGAAATTATACAGTATTTGTTTTTCTCTGTCTGATTTCTTTCATTCAGCATAGTATTTTTGTTGTTGTTATTGTTGGTCGTGGGGCTTGAAGTTAGGGTCTGAACACTGTCCCTGAGTTCTTTTGCTCTAAGGCTAGAACTCGCCCACTTTGAGCCATAGCTCCACTTTGGTTGTTTATTTGTTTCTTGGTGGTTAATTAGAGTCTCCTGGATTTCTCTGCCTGGGCTGGCTTTGAATGTCAGTCCTCAGATCTCAGCCTCCTGAGTAGCTAGGATTACAGGCACGAGCCACCAGTGCCTGGACATAGTGCTTTTTGTTTTGTTTTTTTGCCAGTCCTGGACCTTGAACTCAGGGCTTGAGCACTGTCCCTGGCTTCTTTTTGCTCAAGGCTAGCACTCTACCACTTGAGCCCCATCATCACTTCTGGATTTTTCTGTGTTTGTGGTGCTGAGGAATTGAACCCAGGGCTTCATGCATGCAAGGCAAGCACTCTACCACTAGGCCATATTCCCAGCCCCACCTTCCCTCCTTTTGAGTTGATGATCTTGGGGATTTTGTGATAGTGCTGGCAAATTGACTGACACAAGACAGTAGCTTCCAGAGGAAGTAAGCTCAAGGGAAAGTTTTTTTGAGATGACAGAATTCAGGGAGGTTCATAAGCAAATGAGAGTGATGATGTGGTAATGAGGGAGTAATTAACAGTACAGGAGAACGGACTTGATTGCTGGACTCCATCCTTTCGTGGATGAGAGGGAATGGCATTGGCTTGAGTTAAGAGGAGATAGTTCATCCCAACTGGCAGGTGAAAAGGCAAGTTGGTGGGTTTATGTGGTGGTGGAGGCCGCTGATATTTTGGATTTATTGGGTGATCCAGTCAGCAAGGGAAGAGAGAGAAGCAGATAATGAGGTGTCAGAACATGGAGGAGGCCACAACTTCTCACCTAGGAGAGCAGCAAGGGAAGAAACTGAGGAACTATAGGCTAATAGCTGGGGCAGTATTTAGTAAAATGAAGGTCCTGGTCATCAGTGGAAAATGGTGCCCAGTGTCAGTGGCTCACACCTGTAATCCTAGCTACTTAGGAGGCTGAGATCTGAGGATCATGGTTCAAAGCCAGCCAGGGCAGGAAAGTCTATGATACTCTTATCTCCAATTTACCACAGGAAAACCAGAAGTGGCCTTGTGGCTCAACATAGTAGAGCACTACCCTTGAGCAAATGAGTTTAGGAACAGCACCCAGGCCCTGAGTTCAAGCCCCATGACTGACAGAGAGAGAGAGAGAGAGAGAGAGAGAGAGAGAGAGAGAGAGAGAGAGAGAGAGAGAGAGAGAGAGAGAGAAATAAGGAAAGAAAGAAGCAAGGAAGGAAGGAGAGAGAGAAAGAAAGAAAGGAAGGAAGGAAGGAAGGAAGGAAGGGAAAGAAAGAAAGAAAGAAAGAAAAGAAAGAAAGAAAGAAAGAAAGGAGAAAGAGAGAGAGGGAGAAAGGAAGGAAATGGGCCTGGTAAGTATGTTGGTAGCTCTTTTCAATGCATGGAGAACCAGGGAAGAGGGAATAGGCAAAGATACCAGATGTACTAGCACAGTAAGAGGGTTGATGGAGTGTGTGGGAAAGCCAGGATGACTGAGGCCATAAGATGAAGATGATTAGAAGATGGAGAGGCCAGGCTCCCTCCCCATGGACAGGCCTCGCTGCCTTCTTGGATTAGTTTCTACTCTGCTGGATGCTGGAGATACCATCAGCAAGGAAGGGTCCAAGGGGACATCCTGAATAGTCTGCCCTACCACAGCAGGAGTCCAAAAGGGTCTATAGGGTCCAGAATACACTCCCTCAAACCTTCTACCTGATCCTCTTCTTCACAAATCAAGAAGAGATGTTGGAAGGTCAAGTGCTTACTGGGCAATCACTAAACCAGACACCAGTATCAGCATTGACTATTTCCTTCAGTTGTGTGTGCTAAGTAATTGACATTTATGATCCTGATCAGCCTGTACATAAAGAAAAACTGTTCATTTGCCTATTTTACAAGCAGAAGAATTGGAGGTTGGGAAATTTTGTCTAGGATACCAATGCTGGAATCCAAACCCTCACACACGATGCCTTTCTTGCCAGGGGATTTGAGATAAACCAGACCCAGTCCCCGACCTCAGGCATGTAAATGAATGGCTGAACTCTGCTTTGTGCATTTATCCTTTTGCTCTGCTCTCCCTCAGTCCTCCTTGCATTTCCGGACCCCACAGCTGGGAGAAGCACAGACCAGGTTTGCCTGGGACTCAGGGATTTCCTGGGACAAGGGATGTTCACTGCTGAACTCTGGACAGCTCTGCCCAGAGATGAGTGGGTATTCAAGGGGCTGCCCCCAAATCTTTCCTCTGGTGCTTTTACTTGTTCTCATTCAGCATTTTGAATTATTTCATCTCTCTCTGTGTGACATGCACACACACATGCACACTGGGGCTTGAACTCAGGGGCTGAGCTCTATCGCTTAGTTTTCCACCTAAGGCTGGTACTATACCTGCTGAGCCACAGCTTCATTTCTGGCTTTTTGATGGTTAATTGGAGGTAAGAGTCTCACACACTTTCTTGCCTGGGCTGGCTTCAAACTGTGATCCCCAGATCTCAGCCTCCTGAGTAGTTAGGATTATAGGTGTGAACCATTTGTGCCTGGGCCCCATTTCATCTGTTTTACTGCCAGGGCCTCTTGGGAAGCCATGAATTAGTTCTTCCTTGGAGGAGATGAGAGTCTGCTAGGAGTTCAACAAGGGCTTTTCTTGAGCAGGGCTAAGTGCTTTGGGTGCTCATGATCAACTTGAATATCATATCCCAAACCAGATTCATCATCTATGTCAATAGGCTACAATATTCTGGGCTCTGCTGACACCTGGGGAGAAAGAAAAGGGCAATTGCTCAGATAAGGTCTCCTTCTGTTCATGGATGAGTGGTTCGTTCATTCCATCATCACATTCTCATTGAGGAGCTGCCATACCCTGGGAAATAGGGAAGAATCCAGATATAATGTTTGACATCATGGTTTCCATTCTCTGATCCCTCATCTGCCTTCTTGGTGAAACACCTTCAGGTAGGTGATCAAATCTTTCGTGTACAATCTTTCTTACTCTTTGACTTACAATGGGGCTACATCCAGACAAACGCATCAGATGTTGAAAAATGCCAAGTTGAAAGTACATTGACTATATCTAACCTACTACTACACCTAACTCAGCCCAGCCTGCCTTAAACATGCTCAGAATATTAATATTAGCCTACAGTGGGGCGGGACCATGGAATCCAGAGCTAATGTTCAAATGATGTGTTGATGATCTCCTAGCATTTATTGAATATCTGTGTCATGGGCTGATTGAGTGCTGATGTTTCTGCCAGCTGTGTCCATCATGAGAGAGGATTAGACTGCATAGCACCAGCCCAGAAACAGACCCAAAGTCAACATTTAAACTATTGTCAATTGCACATGTGTAGTTTGTCCATCGTAAAACAACAATAACAACAGCAGCAACAGCCAGGCACTAGTGGCTCATGCTTGGAATCCTATCTACTGAAGAGGCTGAGATCTGAAGCTCAAAGTTCAAAGCCAGCCTAGGCAGGAAAGTCTAGAGACTATTATCTCCAATTAGCCAGTAAAAAGCAAGAAACAGCTATAACTTAAGTGTTTACTTCTTGAGAGGAGACCCTTAGAGGAGGAACCCAAAGGTATAACTTCTCTGAACATTTAAAATACTATTTGTTGAGACAAATGAGGAAATGGAACCATGTTTTTTGTTGGTGGTGGTGGTGGTATTTTTGTTATTGTTGTCCTTGGTGGTGGTGTTTGCTTTTGCTTTCAGGTTCTTTTTTTTTTTTTTAAGGGGGGAGCAGGAAGGGTGAGGAAAGGGAGGGAGGGAAGGTGAACAAATGCAATCATGCTTTTCATTATTCACTATATGGATAATAAACTATGTTGTTTGTAGGCAGAGATGGGATGGGGAACTGGAGGGGGGGGTGGTGAAACTAGGAGAAAATGAAGAAAGGGGTGACATTGTCCACAAAAAAGAAATGTACTCATTATCTGACTTATGTAATGGTAACCCCTCTGTACATCACCTTAATAACAGTAAAATACATATGTTTTTAAAGGAGTGCCAGCCTTGACTGTAAAAGCCAAGTGAGAATGCAAGGCTTTGAATTCCAGCCCCCTCCCCCCAGACACTAAAGAAAACAGAATAATGAGAGGTGGGAATGTGGCTTAGGGGTAGAGTGCTTGCCTAGCATGCATGAAGCCCGGGATTTGATTCCTCCATACCACATAAACCAAAAAAGCCACAAGTGGTGATGTGACTCAAGTGGTAGAGTGTTAGCCTTGTGCAAAAGAGTTCAGGGTCAGTGCCCAGGCCCTGAGTTCGAGTCCCATGACCAACAACAACAAAAAATTGTAGGTTAGGAACTGTCTATACTTCCTTTCTCCATACCTCTAATGGGATTTGTGACACAGATGCTCAATATATGTTAGTGGGTGGCTGTTTTAGTGAGTGAATGAGTGAGTGCGTTAAGGCCTTAAGTTCCACCTGGAGGTCCACTAAATTTGATTGCATCTACCCAGACGGCAGATGTGGGGAGAAGCACTGGCTCACTGTACTGACCTTGAAATTGATAGCAGACAGAAAAGAGGGCAGGCCTTCAAGGGACTGGGATGCAATGTCAAAGCAATCAAAGCAAAGGGCACCTCAAGGTTCCCAGGCCATCATGTGGTCCTTCAGTGAGCAGCTGAGGACAAGTCCAGGAGGAAAGTGAGGATGAAGAAAGGCCTCAATGCTGCCCTCCCCTGCCCTTGAGGTTCTCTGGGTCCCAGGAGGGGGGCTGGGAGGAAGGTGCTGGCAGGGGAAAGGATTCAGGATTTTTCTCAGAGCAAATCCATGCCTCCGGGCTGGGGATGTGGCCTAGTGGCGAGAAAGCTTGCCTCGTATACATGAGGCCCTGGGTTCGATTCCCCAGCATCACATATACAGAAAATGGCCAGAAGTGGCGCTGTGGCTCAAGTGGCAGAGTGCTAGCCTTGAGCAAAAAGAAGCCAGGGACAGTGCTCAGGCCCTGAGTCCAAGGCCCAGGACTGGCCAAAAAAAAAAAAAAAATCCATGCCTCCATGCTGAGCAAACTGCTCCAAGGGGCCCTGGAGCTAATGTAGTAAGTTCAAATCCAGCTCCATCATTTACTGTTCCCTGGGGTAAATCATGTAATTGCTCCATGCCTCGTTCCCCCCATCTCTCCTCTCCTCCTCCTCCTTCTCCTCTCTCTCTCTCTCTCTCTCTCTCTTTCTTTGTGTCTTCCCCCCCCCTTTCTTTCCTTTCTTTTTTTGTGCTGGTCCTGAGGCTTAAACTTAGGGCCTGGGTGCTGTCCTTGTGCTTTCTTTGCGCTCTACTATTAGAACCACAGATCCACTTCCAATTGTTTTGGTGATTCATTGGAGATAAGCATCTTATGGACTTTTCATCCTGTGCTGGATTACAGGTGTGAGCCACTGGCACCCTCATGGATTTTCCTGTCTGGACCGGCTTTGAACTTTGATCTTCAAATCTCAAGTCTCCTGAGTAGCTAGGATTTTTTTACTGAAGAAAGACCAGAGCGATCAGATACTACCTGGGCATGGTGGAGGATGAGGAACCCCCACCAGATACTGAGGGTGATGGAATACCGAGGGAGGACTCCCCCTCCCCCAAGTATTAGAGGTGGAGCCCAGGGCCTTTTGTGGGATAGGAAACATCTCAGCACTGAGCCTCAGCCCCTGCTCTAAGGGTAGGCGATTTTTGTTTTTGCCAGGCTTGAACTCAGGGCCTGAGCACTGTCCCTGGCTTCTTTTTGCTCAAGGCTAGCACTCTACCACTTGAGCCACAGCGCCACTTCTGGCTTTTTCTGAGTAGTTTATTGGAGATGATCTCACAGACTTTTCTGCCTGGCCTGGCTTTGAACCTTGATTTTCAGATTTTAGCCTCCTGAGTAGCTAGGACTAAGGCAGGAGCTGCTGGCACCTGGCTTGGGCATTCTTTATTAAAAAAAACCCAACATTACTACTACTACTACTACTACTACTACTACTACTACTACTACTATTACTTTATTCATCCTAGGGCTTGAACTCAGGGCCTGGGTACTGTCCCTGAGCTTTTGGGCTAAAGACTAGGCACAGCTCTACTTCCAGCTTTTCTGGTGATTACTTAGAGATGAATCTCATGGATTTTCTTGCCTGGACTGGCTTTGAACTTTGATCTTCAAATCTCAGTCTCCTGAGTAGCTAGGGTAACAGATATGAACTACCAGTGCCTGGTTGCAATTTTGATTGGATTTTATAAGCAAGTGCTTGGCCCCTGTCTCATTAAAGGTACAGAGAATTCTATTCCCTATAGAATCACTGGAGAGATGTTGGTTCTCCTTTAGCCCCGCCTCTTCCCAGACCAAACAACTTGCAACAAGGACAAGGAAGAGGAAGCAGCCAGAAGCAGTTTTCCCAGCACTCAGCGGACCCTCCCTCCCCCAGACCCCCGGCAGCAGCCTGGGCAGCAGGCAGCGCTACCACAAGAGCCTCACATAGCACAGAGTGCCAGAAGTCTGGGCTGGACCTGAGCATGTGCATTTGGAGCAAGCTCCTGAGTGATGGAGGCGCTGCTGGTCTGTGGACCACCGGGTTAGAAATCTCTGCCGTGGGAGGGTTCGCCTCCAATAGGGCTGTGTGGGAGGTGAAGGCGCTCAGGGAGAAATCACGGCTTCCTCTCGGCGTTGAATTAAGCATGGGATGGCTGCGTCTGAACTTTGCGTGTGCATCCATTGTTTTTATTACAGTCCGTCTGCGCGGGAGAGATGAGGTCATTTGACATTTGTGGAGGAGCTAAGCTGTGCCCATGGGCCTCCCTCAGAGAGAGAAAGGATTATCTCCCCTCAGGAAAATAAATCAATAGGAGCCGCCACACTAGGGTCTC
This sequence comes from Perognathus longimembris pacificus, assembly GCF_023159225.1. Lineage (NCBI taxonomy): Eukaryota > Metazoa > Chordata > Mammalia > Rodentia > Heteromyidae > Perognathus > Perognathus longimembris. The sequence continues at coordinate 86,119,329 of NC_063188.1, read as the reverse complement.
CTGGGTGGCCTGAGGAAGCACCTGTGGATCTCCCACCTTTACCCAGGCCCTGGCTCTGACTATGCGTTGGCAGTGGGGATTTTTTTTTTTTCTTTTTTAAGAGGAAATGCTTGCTTCTATGAGTTGCTTCTTCTGCTGCTCATTTCTAGGCTCCATTAGTATGGAGGGGGAAGGAAGGGAGACAGGAGCTAAGCAGTTTTCCCTAGAGGTTTTGATTGCTCTCACTTCACTCATTCAACATTCATTTTGTTGAACACATACGTTTGCCAGCTCTCAAAGGGTAGGACTGTGTCCATTTTGTTCGTATCTATAGGCCTGGCACATAGTAGATGCTCAGTCATTCTTGGTGCAACAACCAAGGGCCTCACTGTTGTGGCTAGTCAGGATGATTTTTTTTTTTGCCAGTCCCGGGGCTTGAACTCAGGGCCTGAGCACTGTCTCTGGCTTCTGTTTTGCTCAAGGCTAGCACTCTACCACTTGAGCCACAATGCCACTTTTGGCCATTTTCTATATATGTGGTGCTGAGGAATCGAACCCAGAGCTTCATGCATACAAGGCGAGCACTTTACCACTAGGCCATATTCCCAGACCCATGGGCTAGTCCTTACATTGGGTAAGGAAGGCACAGCCTGTGGTGGTCAGCTTCACAGTACTTACTAGAAGGAAATACCCGAGGCAATGAACTTACACCAAATTGGGCAGCTCTATTTCTTTGGACCTCTGGCAAGGGCAGCAAATCAGGATAGAGGTGCATGGTAGAACAGGCTTGGATCATAAGTCAGGAAGCAGAAGAGAGAGGCCAGGGTCCCACAGCACCTTCCACCAATGACCTAAGGTCCTCTCACTAGGCTCTACTTCTCACAGGTTCCACTCATCCTTCAAGAGCACTACTCTGGAGATCAAGATTTGAACACATGCACACTCATGGGAGAACATTCATGCAAGTTATCATAGTTTTAGCCATCAAAAGCTCTGAGTAGTGGTCTAGGGGATAAATGACTTTCACCATCGTTACCCTGTGGATACCAAAATCCCTGGATGCTCAAGTCCATAATGTACCTTAAACCATTTCTAGGTAACTTAAAATGCCCAATGCAATATAAGTGCTAGTTGGTATCCTGAGTTGTTTAAGGAATTGATAACAAGAAAAAGATCTGTCCATGGTCAATTTAGACATACTTTCCCCCCAAATCTCTCTGTGTGTGCGTACATGTACGCATGCATGCCAATCCTAGAGCTTGAACTCAGGGCCTGGGCATTGTCCTTGAGCTTTTGTGCTCAATGCCAGTGCTCTATCACTTGAGCCACAGCTTTACTTCTGGCTTTGGGCTGGTTAATCGGAGATAAGAATCTCACAGACTTTCCTGCCCAGATTGGCTTCGAACTGCAATCCTCAGACATCTGGAGTCTGAGAGCCGTGGACCTCAGTGGCCAGATGTTCTCCTGGCTGAGTCTTCCAAATACCCTGTGGCCTCAGGACCAGGAGGATATCAGCTGACGGGAGTTGAGGAGGGCTGGCAGCAAGGATAGAGATGGGAGGAAGCCATCCTCTGCCTCCAGTTGGATGATCTTGGGCAAATCAACTTCCAACCTCAATTTTCAGCCTTCTAACTTGAAAAGGAGGGACCATGTGTCATGTCTGAAGTTCATGTCAAGATCTACTCTAATTCTAAATATCTTCCTTGCATCCCAGACTGAGTTTGGATATGAGGGGCTTCTACTGGGAAGTTTGGGGCTATGTTGCTAAAGACATGAATGAGTGCTTCTTAAAAGGAAGAGAATTTCCATTTCTTTTTGGATTGTCACCTGCCAAGGGTAGCCCAGGGCAGCAAATCTGTGAACCAGAGCTCAGAACTGCAGGTGCTTAAGACCTGATGGATCAGTGGGACTTGGTACTTTAATCATGATAAGAGGAAACAACCTGTGAACAAGGACAACCAGGTGGATAGATAGGCCCACAGCCAAGGCTGAGGAGGCCCAGACCTGTCCGACTTGCCATGTCTCAGCAAAGCCTGAAGAGGGTGACAGTATATCAGCAGGTTAGTCTCCATAACTAATGAGTTGCTGCCTCCTCCTCCTCCTCCTCCTCCTCCTCCTCCTCCTCCTCCTCCTCCTCCTCCTCCTCCTCCTCCTCCCCCTCCTCCTCCTCCTCCTCCCTCCTCCTCCTCCTCCTCCTCCTCCTCCTCTTCCTCCCTCCTCTTCCTTGTCCACCTCTTCCCCCTCCACTTTCTCCCCCTCCTTCTTCCTCCCCTGCTTCTTCTCTTCCTCTACCTTCTCCTCTTCCTCCTTCTCCCCCTCCTTCTTGCCAGATCTAGGCTTGAACTCAGGTTGTCCCTGAACATTTTGGATCAAGGCTGGTGCTTCTACCACGTGAGCCACAGCTCCACTTCTGGCTTTTCAGTGGTTAACTGGAGATAAGAATCTCACAGACTTTCCTTCCTGGGCTGACTTCAGTGATCCTCAGATCTCAGCCTCCTGAGTAGTTAGGATCACAGGTGTGAGCCACCAGCATCTAGCCTTGATTCCGTCTAATAAATCTTTCTCTCTACAGATACGTCTTGTTGGTTTGGTTTCCTTGGACAAGTCTGACTGATCTGTTGCTTCCCACCAGAACACCAAGGTCTATGCCCCAGGCTAGGCAGGAGAGAGGCTTTGTCCCAGTAAATCAGGACAGGAATGAAAGCCTTTCTTTGTGTCATGTGATGGGGCCTGGGAACTAGAATTGCTTTCACCAAACAGAAGCTAGTCATCCTCTCTGAACCTTCCTTCCTACGTTGTCACTTGCCACCTTGGCCCCCTGATCCCAGATCCTCCAGTTTTTCCCAGTCTACTGTAACCAAAGCTCAACGGGAGGCCCTGAGTCTTCCCAATGCCCCAGGACCTTGCACCTTCCCTGCTACCAGGGAGCCTTGGCAGGCATGGAGGGGTGGGGTACTGTCATTGGACATCCAGAAACCAGACTCCCTCTGTTGTAGCCTGCTTGGACTGTCCAAATACCACATTCTGGTTGTGGGGTTTTTTTTTAACTGTATTTTTTTTTGGTCTTTTCTTTTTTGGTACTGCGCATTGAACCCAGGATGTTGCACTTGCTAGGCAAGTGCTTTGCCACTGAGCTACATCCCAGCCCCAAATACCACATTCTGAAAAGAACAGATTTTGGTGTTCTGTAAGCTAGAACTTCAAGTTTCCAGCATGAGCCAGTTCCAGTGAGGGTACTTTTCCTGGCTTGTGAGTGGCCGTCTTCTCATTGTGCCCTTACTCAATGGACAGAGAGAGGCAGCAGTCCCTGGAACACATTAATAATCCCTTGGAATCGAGGTATAGTGTTTTTGTTTTTGTTTTTTTTTTACCTTATTCAACTTTGATTATTACCTTACAAGCTCCATTAGCAAGTATAGCAATACTGAGAGTTAGGACTTCCACATATGGCTTTGATAGGTGAAGAGGACACCATGCATCCCATAACATCCTTGCAAATGAAGCTCTACTGCTGGCTGGCTGCTGATTGGCTGAGATAGTCTCCCATGGCCCTGCCCATCAAGAAGAATCTAAAGCCACTTGCAAATCCCCAGGGGGCTAGCTGCTCCTGTCACTCAAATTCCCAGGACTCCCCCCTGGGGAGGGGGTGGCATAGTCAGCAGGTGCACAGTGGAGGCATGTAGATAAGGTCAGGGTTGGTTTGTCAAGGGACTTGAACTTTGCTCTTACAAAAGGTGTGTGTGTGTGTGTGTGTGTGTGTGTGTGCATGCGCACATGCATACACACGTGTGTGCACAAAAGGATCCAAACTCTTCTTTTCTAACAGATCTTTTCTCTCATGCAGGAGTTTCATAGCCAATGTGCCTCATAAGCAGGTGGTGGGTGGTGCCAATAAGATGATAAAGTAGCCAGGCACTGCTAGCCCATGCCTATAATCCTAGCTACCCAGGAGGCTAAGATCTGAGGATCTCGGTTCAAAGACAGCCTGGGCAGGAAAGTCCTTGAGACTCTTATCTCCAATAAAATACTCAGAAAAGGCCAGAAGTGGCACTGTGGCTCACGTGGTAGAGTGCTAGCCTTGAGGAAAAGAAGCTCAGGGCAGTGCCTATGCCTTAAGTTCAAGCCCCAGGACTGGCAAAAAATAAAAGAAATTATAAAATAGCTGAAATATTCCTGTTGTCTAGTGACCCCATGGCCATCATAGCTTGTGTAACTACACTAGGATGTTTGCACAACAAAATTGCCTAAGGTCCCATTTATCGGCACCTACCACATCATTAAGTACCTAAGCATATGACCTTCCTGTAACCTTGTGCCCTCCTTCTTAGTGTCCAACTTCTTGGTCAATCTACACCTCCTTGCACCTCATTTGTTGTGCAGCACTTTGCAACTGCCAACAACTACCCCATGAATATGCCTGCAACCTGAATACACTCCTCACCCTCCTGCAATGGACTACTATTGCTCACACTTATCACTTGCTCACATCTAGCCTTTCTAGTAGCAGCCACTGTCATCTACTCCCCTCTCCCTGTTGCCTAGCAATGGTAGTTTGAGAGGCACTGACAGGTGTGGTGTCCTATTGATACTGACAAACTGTAACACCTGGATCAGGTCCTTGCTCTCTATGGTTTCAAAGAATCAATGAAAACAGTGTGAGAAGTAAAATGGCAAAGATTTATGGAAGAAAATGATAAGCAGAACTCTGGCTAGGCAGGAGGGGGTCCTAAAGGAGGGCATCACCTAGGGTGCATTGTGCAGGGGTTAAGAAAGTGTCTCTAGGAGAGAGCTACGTGACTCTCAAGATCATTGGACAGCCTGTGGGCCATATCAGTGCCCAGAGCCAATCAGAAGCTCCACATAGCCTGTATGGCTCTCTATGAGTCCTTGTTTAGCTACTATACCTGTGCGTCCATTCCAGTGCACACCTCTGGGTTCCAATCAGTCCATTGTTGATGTGCAAATCTTCCAGGGACAATGGGCCATGACATGATGCTCATGGGGGCACATGCACAATGGCTCAAGGTCATGTGATGTCTAGGGGCCCACATACCAGATGGCTCAAGGCCATGGTATGCAGAATCTCTATAGGAGGAGATTTTTACCAAGATTTCCAGGCCTTCCTCCCCCCCTCCCTCAGTATTAGCCAAAGCCTATGAGGATGTTCTTACCTTCTTTAGCACCAGTGATTGGCTCAAGGATAGGCAAGGAACAATGACGAGAAATCAGATCTGGAATGATAGCATTGATGAAAGTGTTGGATTCAACTTGCCCTAAAGCCTGCTCTCTGGCACTTTCCAGTTCTATGAGCCAATAAATGGCTTCAGGCTTCTGCTACAGTGGCTTGTCTTTTTTGTCTCATTGTTTTCTCAGTGCTTAACACCTTGGTGGCACTTGACACTTAATATCTTCTTCTGGAGTACTAGCAATTGAATAATGGTAGATGAATCATGCCTGAAATATTTTGGTACTGCGGTTGTTTTGTATTTTCGGCACAATTAGTATTCAGGGAGGGACTGGGTTGCAGATACTGGGGTCATTTTGCCAGAACAAGGATGTCAGAGCAATACTCTTGGCTTTTCCCTCAATGCCAGGATGGCTTGTGCAGACTATAGCTGTCACATTGAAGAGCCAGACTTTGAAGTCAGGCCCCACTTTACCACGCGAACCCCACTTTACCACGTGAACCTGAGATAAGCAGGCCCTGTGAGCAAACTCAGGACAAGCTTATTAGGGCCCAGCCGGTCGAGAACTCTAACTGCTGGGAATGCTTAACTCTAACTGCCCCCAGAGTGCCTCGAACCCTGAGCCAATCAGATTTGTACCTGTGTCCTAATCTTGCTTGCTTGAACACCTGATGGCTGTAACTTTGTTTTTTTGCCTTTATAAGCCCTGTGCAATCGCAGCTCGGGGCTCCCTCCTAACCTCCGCTGTGTCGGTGGGTAGGACGAGGCCCGAGTTGCAGCTTGCTTGAATAAAGCCTTGCCTTGCTTTTGCATTTCGGAATGTCTGAGTCTCAGTGGCCTTCTTGGTGGTCTTCTCGCGACTTGGCATAACAACATCTGTAGTCAAGGCTGAAGGTTGGAGGGTCAGAGGGGTAAATGAGGTGCCATTGCCAGCTGCCTGTACTAATGTCTCACCTGGTCAGAACTGTGTCACAGAGCCACCTCTGGCGGCAAGGAAGTCTAGGAAGGCAAAAGTTCAGCTTTGGACACCATGTAGCAAAGGAAGCTGATTAGAAGGATGTTAGGGTGACATCCTAGCGAGCCTTCTTTAAGTCCCAGGGCCATCTCCAGTGAGCTGTCAGGCTCTGGGAACCATTTCTGCCTGGCTGCTTGCTTTGTGTATGCAGGGTGGCTTCTGGTGGATCTCAGATGTGTACCTCTAGGCTCACTCTCCCTCCTGTGCCCATGCTTATTTGCTCAGTTGCTTGGGCTTTGTACCTGGCGGCCCACGGGTGCTTGGTGCCTTCCACCACTTCTCCAATAAGGCCAAAAAGTCAGCATGGCCTCCCAAGGCATGGGCAGAGATAACTCAGCAGTGCCAGCTGCAGCAAACACTCCATATGTGGGACGATCCAGCTGTACTGAGTTTTTGTGATCCCAAAACAAGGAGAGCTGCCCGCTGGATCCTCACAGCTGGGTGGGAGGCCATGTGGGGAGACAGAGATGGAGGAAAGACAGACGTGTGGTTGTAGATTCTGATTCTGATCTAACAGAAGTTGTTTGGAGTCTCCACACAGTGTCACTTGTGTATCCTCCTGCCCTTTAGGCTCAGAGGCCCTAGAATTGTCCCTCATCCCCAGAGGGCTTGAGGACAGGCAGCAGATCCCTGACCTTGCCCAGAAAGTAGTATAAGGTAGGTACCAAAATCTGGGCAAAGGAGGAGAGGAAGGCAGGCAGCAGGCAGAAAAGGAAGAGGGAAAGAAAAGAGGAAAAGAGAAAGGAAGCTGGGTGCTGGTGGCTCACACCTGTATTGCTAGCTACTCAGGAGGCTGAGATCTGAGGATGGCAATTCAAACCCAGCCCTGGCAAGAAAGCCCGTGAGAATCTCATCTCCAAGAAACTACTGAGAAAAAGCTGGAAGTGGAGCTGTGGCTCAAGTGGTAAAGTGCTAGTCTTGAGCAAAAGAAGCTCAAGGACAGCCGCCAGGCCTTGAGTTCAAGCCCCAGGACCAGCAAAAAAAAGAAAAAGAAAGAAAGAAAAGAAGGAGAGAGGGAAGGAAGAAAGAAAAGGAAGACAAGAAGGAAGGAGGAAGGGAGGGAAGAAGGAAAGGAAAGAGGCGCAAAAGCTGGCAAGGTTGAGCAGTCCAGGCCTAACCCTGATTTTTCTCTGTCGGCAACCTCAGGTCGCCTCCCTCCACGGGCCTCAATTTCCGCCTGTGCAGAAAAGAAGGCCTGGATTAGATCACTCCCCAGGCTTCCTCTAGCCCTGACATTCTGTGATTTTCTCATTTCCTTCAGACTCCAGGGGCCTGCAGACCCCATGCTAATGTGCATGAATAAAACATGGGCATCCTAAAGCTCTAAATATTGCAAGTATTTGCTTTGGATTTGTTCTCACTTAACTGCATGGTAAGCAGCGTCCAGCTGGGGCCCCACAGCCTCCTGTTTGGATTGTTCCAGTGTGGCGGGACTCCCTGAGGATGTAGAGGGGGTGTCGGGGAGGCCTACCCTCCAGGTCACCTCCTCCACATCAGCCTAGTCCCTCCTCCTTTGCCCTTCCCACATGCTGGCCTTGAGGGTGCTTTGTTCTTAGGCTACCCCAAACCACCTCACCAGCTTCTCTGTGCAATAGAGCTCCAGGCCCTGGTCCTACTGCCCAGGGGACATTTTCCTTGGCTGTCTGACCTGCTACCTTCACGGTCTATGCACCCAGCTGATCTACTTTGGGGCTACCTGTTCCTTATTGCTGTGTGACACTTATTGCTTATTTTTTAAGTTATTTGACGTACGTGTGTGTGTGTGTGTGTGTGTGTGTGTGTGCACGCATGTGCACATGTCAGTGCTAGGGCTTGAACTCACAGCCGGGGCTCTCTGTCCCTGAGCTTTTGTGCTCAAGGCTGGTGTTTTACCTCTTGAGCCACAGCTCCACTTCTGGCTTTTTGGTGGTTAATTGAAGATAAGAGTTCCATGGACTTTCCTACCCAGGCTGGGTTTGCCCTGCAATCTCCAGCATGTTTGATTAAAAACATATTTTTAGAGAAGTTTTCAGTTTCCCAAACAACTTCCTCCAAAGTAGAGTTGCCACATACCTTCTAAGTCTCCTTAGTGTCTGCTAATGTGTTATATTTGTTTCAGTTGATGAGCCAACATCAGCACATTATTACTTTTTAAAATCTATGGTTTATCAAAAGGAACTCCAGGAAATGGAAACAAGAGTTTTTTCTCCTTTGTTGCTGTTTTTGTTTTCATTTCCTTTTGTCTTATTTGTTCATTTATCTATCTTTGGGAGGGTAAGGGGAGCACAGAAATGGAGGGACAGAGGATGAACACATGCAGCAGTGGTGCTCACTGGACACTTGAAAATGAACTAGACAACTTGTGGGTGGGGATGGGAGGGGAAAACTGGGAGAGAGAAGACAGGGTGACACTGTACAAAAAGAAATGTCCTCTATCTGACTTATATCACTGTAATCCGCTCTGTACATCACCTTTATAATCACAATATAAAAGAAAGGAAAAAAATCTATGGTTTACTTTAGGGTCTAATGTTTGCTTTGTATATTCTATAGGTATTGCCCAATACATTAGTAGTGGGGTACTGAGTTGCTACTCTGGCCTGTGAGACCCGGACTCCCTCCACCTGTTCAGCCCTCCTCCTCAGAATTCCTGAAGTGTTTTACTGTTCTTCACTTTAGAATACTACAGAGCTGGAAGCACACAGTACATAGCCTTTTCAGATTGGCTTTTCTGTTTTTTTGTTGTTGTTGTTGTCGGTCATGGGGCTTGAACTCAGGGCCTGGGCACTGTCCCTGAGATCTTTTGCGCAAGGCTAGCACTGTACTGCTTTGAGGTACAGCGCCGCTTCCAGTTTTCTGGTGGTTAATTGGAGATAAGAGTTTCACAGACTTTCCTGCCCGGGCTGCCTTCCAGCCTCGATCCTCAGATCTCAGACTCCTGAGTAGCTAGGATTACAGGTGGGAGCCACTGATACCCAGCTGGCTTTTCTTTTACTTAATAGTATATGTTTTGTGGCTTGATGCTGGGCTAGATTTACCTCCCCTGGTGCGGGGATGCTAATCTTATTCCCTTATTAGTTCTCCCCTTTTCACCCTCTCCCCCGGGGCGCCCAACCTGCAGGCGGCCAAGTTGGAGCAAAGGGACATGGGCAAGCCTAAAGTGCACGCGGCCGAACGAGATCCCCCTTTCCTCCCTCCTTACCCACCAAGGAAGCCAGGCGCAGATGGATCTCGGAGACGCTTCGGAGAGCAATCTGGTTTCTTCGGGAGGGACGTACAGTAATATAGTAGTGATGACGAGGATTGAGCAGGAGCTGGCAATAGGCTGGCGAGCTTGTCCATCCAAGAACAGCTCCCAAGGACCTCCCTCATGGGCTAACGTCACTTCCCATAGTACCGCCCTCTGGGCAAAGCCCACAAAAAGGGAGCACACGTGCTCACTGGCGCAAGGTCGGGGATGGTCTCAAAGCTACCCCTTCTGGTTCTGGACCCAGAAGGAGATAGGTGTGGCTCACTTCCACACTGCCCCAGGGCTGGGGGAAGGGCGGCGTCTTGGGAGTGCTCTCATGCCCTTCCCCCCTTAAGGCCAAGATGAATCCCCAACAGCTTGATAGTTCTTTTTTTTAGGTGGTTGACACTAAACATCGAACTCAAGGTCTTGTCCTTGCTCAGCTTACTTGCTTGGCTGGTGCTCTACCACTTGAGCCACGCCTCCAGCTCTGATTTTTTTGTTAAATTTAAAAAATATTATTATCTTTAAGTGCAAAGGTGTTGCCATTTAACAAAGCAGTTTAGGATTACAGTGTATCTTGATCAGTGTCACCCCTTTCAACATTCTCACTCATCCTTCTTCCCACTCCTTCCCTCACACCTCTTAATTTTGTAGGATATACATTGGATTCTTGAATGTATTTTTCTCCTCTTTTCTCCTCTTTCACCCTTGATTACACCCCACCCCTTTTGAGTATCTGCTTCCTGGTGTTTTATTTTGTTGGGCTTTGACTTTGCCTTTCTAAGGAATTGGACTATTTGCGTTCTCCCTTAAATCTACTGTATTTCAGTTAATACATTTGTATACACTTGCATGCCACAAAATGTATTTACTTATAAGTTTATAAGCTAAACCTAGCTTGCCATTTAAGGGAAAACATGCATCCCTTATCTCTCTGGGTCTCACTTACTTCACTTAACATAATTTTTTTCCAGGTGTTTCCATATCTTTACAAATAGTACAATATCGTTCTTTTGAATGGATAAGTAAAAATCCATTGGGTATATATACTACGTTTTCTTGATCCATCTGTCCATTGAGGGGCATCCCTGTCTATTGAGGTACAGCCCTGCTTTTTGCTGATTATTTTGGAGATGAAATCTAGCCAACTTTTCTTTGGGGCTGGCCTCAAACCATAATCCTCCAGATCTTAGCCTCCTGAGCAGCTAGAATTGCAGGTGTGAGACACTGGTGCTGGGCTTTTAAATTTTTTATTTGATTTTCTTTTTAGTCCTGGGCCTTGAGCTCAGGGTCTGGTTTCTGCCCTTGAACTTTTGTGCTTCAGGGTAACACTCTAACACTTGAGTCACAGCTTTATTTCTGGCTTTTTTGGGGAGTTAGTAGAGATAAATGTCTTGTGGACTTTCTTGCTCGGGCTGGTTTCAAACCAAGATCCTTAGTTCTCAGTCTCCTCAGTCGCTAGGATTACAGGCATAAGCTACTGGTGCTGGCTAAGGTTCCTTCCTTCCTTTCTTCTTTCTTTTCCTTCTTTCAACACTTTAGGTATGCATTCTCATCACAAATTATCTATGCCCGTATTAAATATTGTACAGCTAGGAACACTTTTGAGAGTTAAAGGGAGATACTATTAATAATTATGCTCAGACCACAAGTGTGAACCAGGACCCTCCCAGATAATATGCAGTCTTCCTATTTATAACTGGTATCTAGCTTCTTAAAATAGTAGCTGAAAGAACAGGATATTTTTGTGCTTCTCCAAAAATATTAGATAGAGCATCAGTTAAGTCTACACTAGTTGAAGTAACACAAAATGTAGAAACTCTCAGTTTATTGTCACTCACATAAGCACCAAAATAGGTCAATGTGACTGGTGTGTGTGGGAGGCCGTGGGACAGGGCAGGGTGAAGGGTGCTCGGCTCCGTACAGCCATTCAGAGACCCAAGCAGATAAAGGCTTTGTATTCTTCTACAAGTGTCTGTCACACAGAGTAATCCATCATCCCAGTGTGTCTCTGACTAAAGGTCCAAGAGTCCAAACTGGGAAATTTGATCACCTATAGCCACAAAAGATTGACATCCCAGTTAGGTGTTGGCTCATATTTGTAAACTTGGCTACTAGGAAGGCCAAGAACCAGAGGTTCAAGGGCAGCCCAGACAGAAAAAGAAGTAGGAAGTTCCCTTCTCTACCCTAGCTGGGCATGGGGATTCATGCTTGTCACTCTAAACTGCAAAGGAGGCTGAGATTGCCAGGATCAAGGTTCCTGGCCAGCCCAGACAGGAGAGTCTTTGAGATTCCTTCTCAACCAAAAGAATAGGGTGTAGATACATGCACCTGTCATTCCAGCTTAGATAGGAAATTTAAAATAGGCAGATTATGGTCCAAGCAGGCAAGACCTATTTTTGAGACCCTATCACAAAAATAACCAGTGCAAAAAAAGGAATGGAAGCATTGCTCAGTGGTAAAAGCTCTTGCCTAACTAGCACATGAATCCAAAGCCCAGCACTGGGGGAAAAAGACATCCAAGTGGTAGGAAGAAGGAAGAAAAAGAGGAAAGGCAGAGAGTAACAAGTTTTATAGGCCAGGCCACCCATCACATCTGTCTACCTTCTATTGGCCAGGAGACAGTCTTATGGTCCCATCCAACTGCAAGGGAAACCGGGAAATGTAGTTTAGCTGTGTACTCAAAAGGAAATGAAAATAGGTTAGGTGATAAGATAATGTTTTCTATCATGGGGAGAAATTAATTATGTTGTTTTCTTCACTCTGGGTCCTCAGATGAGATCTTTATCAGCTGCCATGAACTTGGAAGAAACTGGTGCACCCCTCCCTCTTGAAACTGAAGTCTCATCCAGATGCTGGGGATGAATGCCTGTAATCCCAGAAAGTCTGGAGGCTAAGATCTGAGGACTGAGGTTTGAAGCCAGCCTGGGCAGGAAAGTCTCTGGAACTCTTATCTCTTACCACCAAAAAAGCCAAAAGTGGAAGTGTGGCTCAAGTGGTAGAGCACCAGCCTTGAGCAAAAATGTCAAGTGAGAGCTCAAGGCCCTGAGTTCATGCCCTAGTACTAGCACAAAAGGTAGAAATGAAAGAGAGAGAGAGAGAGAGAGAGAGAGAGAGAGAGAGAGAGAGAGAGAGAGAGAGAGAGAGAACAAGAAAAATAAGAAGAGGGGGCTGGGAATGTGGCTTAGTGGTACAGTGCTTGCCTAGCATGCACAAAGTCCTGGGTTCAATTCCTCAGCACCACATATATAGAAAAAGCTGGAAGTGGCGCTGTGGCTCAAGAGGTAGACTGCTAGCCTTGAGCAAAAAGAAACCAGGTACAGTGCTCAGGCTCTGAGTTCAGGCCCCACAACTGGCAAAGGAAGAAAGAAAGTAGAGAGAGAGAGAGAGAGAGAGAGAGAGAGAGAGAGAGAGAGAGAGAGAGAGAGAGAAGGAAGGAAGGAAGGAAGGAAGGAAGAAAAGGAAGAAGAGAGTGGGAAGGAAGAAAGTGAAGTAAATATGAGGTTGAGACATGGCTCAGTATCAACCAAAAGTGTCAGATACAAAAATGTCATGAACAAGTGTCAGGTACTGAGTTGGAGTCCTGATCTCAGACCTAAAAAAAGAAAAAGAAAAGAACAAAAAGAAGTAAAAGAAAAAAAAAACCACATTGAAGTCTCATTTGCCCAGCAGTCAACTGCCTTCAAGTCTGTCTTGCCATAGATCAGGCCTCTGCTAAAAAGCAATCTTGAATACTCTGGGGTCATGGGAAATTTGGGGGAAGGGAATGGTGGAGGTGACACATGTTAGGTCTGCTGAAAGGGAACCAGGTAGGGGGAAGTGGAGAGAAGCCACACTAGAGAGTCTGGTGGTGCTGTAAATTAAAACATTGTGAATTATAAAAGCACTCTAACACATTCAGGTACCCATGTTGCATATGTAGCTTCATCCTCAATCTTTGGCAGGATTGCTTTTTCCAGGCCCCAACCACCAATGGGTCATTTCATGAAGCCATGTGTTTCCATGGCAGCTAATACACTTCATGACCATTAATGCTTCTAGCATCTCTGAGAAGTGGGTTAGAGCTGTTAAGTCCAGGCTGAGGGAACCTACAATTGTTAGAATGATACCACATGCTTGCCTCATGCAGGCTCTGTGTACCACAGATGCAGCCAGAAGGGAGAGGGGGAGTTGAGACCTCAAGTGGAGAAGGAAATGATGCTAATTTCACTCACTTCCTTCCCTGGTACCCCTTAGGGGGAAGCAAGGCCCTGGGGCTTGTGAGTGTCCATACACAACAGCACCAGGGCAAGTCCAGCTAGAGGGCCATTGACTTTCCTCAGCCCCCACCCAAGGGATCAAGGGCTTTCTTTTATAGTGTGAGTTTGGGAGCTGGCCTTTCCTCTCTTGACTCACTTTTTGGGGTCACAGAGTCTGGTAACCACTGGATTAGTGTCTTGTGGCTGCTATAACAAATTACCGTAAGCTTGGTGACTTTTATTTTTTCTTTCATTGGTTGTGGAGTGTGAACTTGGGGCCTGGGTGCTGTCTCTGAGCTTTTTCCGCTCAAGGCTAGTGCTTTACCACTTTGAGCCACGGCACCACTTCCAGTTTTCTGGTGGTTAATTAGAGATGAGTCTCACAGACTTTCCTGCTCAGGCTGGCTTTGAACTGCAATCCTCAGATCTCAGCCTCCTGAGTAGCTAGGATTATAGGCATGAGTAACCAGAACCCCACTCAGAATCTCTTTTCTAGTTCTTTTCTCGCTAACATTATCTCTTGGGTTTCACAAAAGCTTCTCTAATCTTCCAGTACCTCATTTCTGCCTCCCCCTTTACCTCCTCCATCCTAGAGCAAACCATTGCTTCTTTTCATCTTGAATATTTCAGAAAGTTCTTTTTCTTGTTACCACTGTGTATTTGGTGACTTTCTCATCTACAGCAAGATAGATCAAAGGCCATCATGCTCAATATAAGCAAGGGAGCCAATGAATGCATAGGAGCATACTTCCTAACACAAATAGACATATTTTCGAAGCTTATTTACAAGACCCAATGCTTTACATATGAGGCTGACTGAGATGACTAATGCATGTCCGGGATTGAAATTATCCAAGGTTTCCTCAGTCACATATCTGCTGTGTGACCTGGTAATTCCCTAACAGTTGGAGCTCTTAAGACATTTATTTCTATATGGCTACTCTGGTATGGAACTTTTGTGGAAGCCAAACGTTTTTAAAAAATTGAAATACAGGGGGCTGGGAATGTTGCCGAGCATGCATGAAGCCCTGGGTTCGATTCCTCAGCAACACATATATAGAAAAAGCCAGAAGTGGCGCTGTGGCTCAAGAGGTAGAGTGCTAGCCTTGAGCAAAAAGAAGCCAGGGACAGTGCTCAGGCCCTGAGTCCAAGCCCCAGGACTGGCAAAAAAAAAAGATTAAAAAATTTAAATACAATATAGTAATAATCCAGGGGTGGGAGATGTGCTTATCCTGGGCCTTGAACTCAGGGCCTAGGCACTGTCCCTGAGCTTTTTTGCTCAAGAGCTATGCTCTACGACTTAAGCCACAGCTCTATTTCCAGCTTTTTTAGTGATTACTTGAAGAAAAGAGTCTCAGGGACTTCCCTGTCTGGGCTGGCTTTGAACTACAGTCTTCAGATCTCAGCCTCCTGAGGAGCTAGGATTATAAGAGTGAGTCACTGGTGCCTGGCTAGTAAGAATCTTTTTTTTTTCTTGCCAGTCCTGGGCCTTGAACTCAGGGCCTGAGCACTGTCCCTGGCTTCCTTTTGCTCAAGGCTAGCACTCTGCCACTTGAGCCACAGCGCCACTTCTGGCTGTTTTCTATATATGTGGTGCTGAGGAATCGAACCTAGGGCTTCATATATATGAGGCAAGCTCTCTTGCCACTAAGCCATATTCTCAGCCCAGTAAGAATCTTTTTTAAGATTTTTTGTTGTTGTTGTTATAAAAGTGACGTACAGAGGGGTTACAGTTATATAAGTCAGATAATGAGTACATTTTGGTATTATGGACAATGTTACCCCTTCCCTGGCTCTCTCACAGCAAGATAAACTTCTTTGGGGATAGGGAAGCGCAGAGTATACATCCCAAGACAGAACGTCATGTGGAGGCTGTATCTCCTTTTTTGGTTTAATCTTGGACATTTCTCAGAGTCATTTCTGGCATACTGTATTGGTTGAGGCAGTTATAAAGCATCACCAAGTTTAAGAAGTAGTAACATTAAGTCTATACTGATGGAAGATATGGCAAGGTTATATTATGTGAAGAATATTGAGGTGGGAGATGTTGTCTCCCACAGGAGGTAAGAGCTAATAAACTACTACCATCAGTCTTCAAATTAATACATATTTGGTTCATCTTTTTTTCTTTAATACTTTGCTTTCCTCTCACCTCTTCCCAAGAAATTTAACCCTAAATCCTATCCAGATACTGTACCCAGCTTAAAGGTCAGGCTCTCTGGGTGTGATAATCTCCATAGATGGCCTACAGTTTCCTCTTTCTCCATGTGTATATGCTACTCCCCAGCCAGAAAGATCTATTCATCTTACTGTATAAGTCAGCTTTCTGTTACCGTAACAAATGCCTGAAATACTCAACTTATAAAGATGAAAGGTTTATTTTGGTTCATGGTATTGGAGATTTCAGTTCATGACCCATCTCTTTGGGTCTGTGGTGACAGTTGATGTCAGGGCATATGGAATAACGTGTCTACTTCATAGCTGGAAGGGAGAATGTGGAAGGAAGCAGGATCCCATTATCTTCTTCAAGAATACACCTTCAATGACCAAAATCTCCCACTAGGTCCTACCTCTTAAAGGTTTCATCATCTTCACCAATGCCAAGCTGCAGACCAAGCCTTTAGCATGGAGGCTTTTGGGGAACTATCGAGATTCAAGCTAGAGAATGTCCCCTTGAATCCAGGCCTTCATGTTCTCATCACAGTGACGAAATACCTGAAAGCAAACCATTTAAAGGAAGAATATTTATTTTGGCTCATGGATTCTCAGGTTTTAGCCCATGGTTAGCTGCTTCCATTCCCTTTAGGCCTGAGGCAAGTAAAAAAAAAACACCATGGTAAAAGGGCATGATGGAAGGAAATTGCTCACATCATGGCAGCAGAAGTACAGCAAGACAGGAATGGGCCAGAGACAAGGCAGACCTTTCAAGGCATGTTTCCAATGACATACTTCCTCCAAATAGGCCCCACCTCCTAACAGCTCATTCAGTATGAACTCATCAATGAGTTAGTCCATGGATAAAGCCAACATCTCACGATCCAATCACCTCTCAATAGCATCACTAGCCAGAGAGCCAAGACTTGAACACATGAGATGAGGGTAGACTTCACAACTGAGACTTTTTGTCGGTCCTGGGGCTTGAACTCAGGGCCTGGGCACTGTCCCTGAATTTTTTTTTTTTTTTGCTCGAGGCCAGTGCTCTACCACTTTGAGTCATGGTTAGTTGGAAGATAAGAGTCTCATAGACTTTCCTGGCTAGACTGACTTTGAACCATGATCCTCAGATCTCAGCCTCCTGAATAGCTAGGATTACAGGCATGAGCCACTTGTGCCCAGCACAACTCAGATTTTTTGTTGCAGTGACAAAAGAGTTGACAGAATACCTTAAAAAGAGGAAAGTTTCATTTTGACATATACTTTTAGAGGTTTTAGTCCACAGTTCTTGGCTCTTATTGATTAGAAATGTGTGGGGAGGCAGGCGTTTCATATCCAAACCATAACATCCCACCATTGGCCCCCAAAAGACTCATGTCCATTTCATAATGCATACACTTTTCATTCTTTCCCAAGAGTCCCCATAGGCTTAACAGTTCCAGCATTGTTCAAAAGTCCAAGTTCAAAGTTTCCTCTGAGACTCAGGCAAACTTGTAGCTGTGAGCTGCTGTAAAAAGCAGCAAAAAAGTTATATACTCCCGAGACACAATGGCACAGAGTAAACCTTTCCATTCCAAACTAGAGGAATGGGATAGAAAGGAAGAATCAGACCAAAGCAAGACCAAAACGCAGCAGGACAAACCTTCAATCCTGTAGCTCCATGTGTAGCATCCAGAGCAAATGGTGCAGTCTGAGCTGCAAGGGTTTGAAGAGACCCACCCTCATGACATTTCTTTTTGCTGTGTGCAGCCTGCCTGTCCTCTCTCATGGACTGGCTCTGCTTATTGTCTACAGCTTTCCTCAGCAGACATTCTCTTTCTGGCATCTCCAACTTCCTTGGATCTCCATTGAGTCTCAGGTTTTTACCTTCAGAGCTTTATCCATAGCCTTCCCCAGGGCTACCTGCAGGCATTCTAACCCTGGTTAACTATTCGAAGCCTTAATTCTCAGGCTTTTCTTTGAAATCTGGGTTGAAGCTTCTTGGACCCTACATTCCTCATGCCTGAAAAGCTAGCATCATGTGCATGCCATCAAGGTGTGCTATCGTTGTGAGTGGGAGCTATATTGGCCTCTAGAAGTGTTTGGAAGACAGTGTGGTCAAAAGAATCCTGGAGAAATATCTTCCTAGGTGGTGGTGTGTGAGTAGTGGCCCAGAGGTATTCTTCTCAAGTCTTTTGATCAAGTTTATTCTTTCATACCCTTAATCCTGCAGTGGGTGAGTTCCGACCAATTCCTGAGATGCCCTCAGCACATCTTTCTTATTGACCCAAGGCAAAGTTATGGAGTCTTTTCAAAGGCACTCATCTTTTCAGAAACCAAGCTTTCCTTAGCTTCAACTTCACACAGGCTTTTCTGCTGAAACTGCAAGGAATTCAAACCCTTCTGTTCTAGTTTTTGCTTCCTGTTCTCACTGTAAATCTGAATAAAAGCAGCCAGCCATAACCAAGACACAGCCTAAATGTTGGGCTGCCTTGAAATTTCTGCTGTCATATTACCTAGTCCATCACCTTTGTTGTTGTTGTTGTTGGTGGTGGTGGTGGTTGTGTGGCTTGAGCTCAGGGCCTGGGTGCTATCTCTGAGCTCTTTTTCCTCTAGGCTAGCACTCTACCACTTTGAACCACAGCGCCACTTCCCGTTTTCTGGTGATGAATTGGACCTAAGAGTCTCACGGACTTTCCCACTCAGCTTCTGTCACCTTTAAATTCAGTCTCAGGCAAAGTCTCAAGACAGAGAAACTGCAGGCAAGTTCTTTGCCACCATATAACATAACTGATCTGTAGTCCTCTATCCTACCTGAAACCTCAGGAACATAGTCTTCACTGTCTACATTTTTCTTTTTTTTGCCAATCCTGGGGCTAGAACTCTGGGCCTGGGTGCTACCCTTGAGCCTACTTGTGCTCGAGGCTAGTGCTCTACCACTTGAGCCACAAGTGCCACTTCCAGCTTTTTCTGAGTAGTTTATTGGAGATAAGAGTCTCATGGACTTCCTTCCCAGGCTGGCTTCGAACCATGACCCTCTGATCTCAGCCTCCTGAGTAGCTAGGATTACAGGTGTGAGCTACCAGCACCTGGCCTACAGTCTATATTTGTTTTTGAATATTTTTATTATTTTAAGTAGCTTTACAAAGGAGTTGCCATTTGATGAAGCAGTTTATGAATATAGTGTATCTTGATTAATGTCACCTCCTTCCACATTCTCACCCACTCCTCCCAACTTATCCCTTACCATTCACAGTTCTATCAGCATTCTGCTCTTCTGAGTTCCCACTAGAATTGTCCATGGATCATTCTTTAGGGCATTCTAAGGGCTTCTCTAGCCCCCATCTCCAAATAGTTTCAAATTTCTTCTGCAAACTAGTTCCAAAGGCATCTGAACCACAGATAAGATAAAGTCACAGCAAGAATCCCACTTCTAATGTCAATTTTCTGTCAGACTTTCATCACTGTGACAAAAAAACCTGTCATATACAACTTATAGGGAGGAGTTATTTAGTTTGGTTCATTGTTTCATACCACAGTTCTTGGCTCTTGATTCTGGGCCTATTGGTGAGACAGAACATCATGGCTGTGTCAGGAGCCCTGTTCATCTCAAAGCAGTCAGGAAGTGAAGGAGGGTGGTTAAAGAGAAGATATTCTTAAGGATTCACCTCCAGTGACCTACTTTCTCTAGCTAGTCCCTACCTCCGAAAATTTTTAGCACCTTCCAAAATAGCATCATCAGCTAGGGATCAAGCCTTCAATACATAAACCTTTGGTGAGGGGAGGGTCATCTCATATCCAAACCATAACTACTGACTCCCTTTGACCAATAGCACATGGCAGAAGAGATTCTGTCCTGGTTGTGGGGGCAACCTTTGTGCACTGGGCAGTTGGTGGTATGCTGTAAGAGAACTAAGACTAGGCAACTGAAGGATGAGATGCCATGAGGAGAGGAGAAGAGAGGAGAGGAGAGGAGAGAGAGAGAGAGAGAGAGAGAGAGAGAGAGAGAGAGAGAGAGAGAGAGAGAGAGAGAGAGAGAGAGAGAACCAAGGAATCAGACATGTGAGTGAAGCTCTTTTGGCCCAGTCACCCTGAATGCAACTAGGTAAATCATTCCAGCCAATGCCAGGTAGAGTGAAAGAGCCACAAAGTTAGGCTCTGTCAGACTTCCTGATGTAGGGAATTGTGAGGAATAATAAATCATTGTTCTTTAAGTCACTAAGTGCTTTGTTACTCTAAAGATCCCTGAAACACTGAATGATACAAAGTGATTTCACCTTCAGATCCAGATGTTGCTTCTCCTAGTTTCTAGTTCCACTAGGCCAATGAAGAGAAGTCATCAGCCTGTCACTCCCTCAGTCCCATTCTGATGGTGACTCAAGTACCACAGTACACAGTAGTATTCTGATAAGAGATACATAGTAATCACCAGTCCATAGTAAAGATCATATCCTAATGTGAACACTTTATGCCTGGGGATGGAGAAGATTGCTTCATTAAGTCCCAAGTTTTCTCCCAGAGGAGTTTCTTTTGTTCATTCTTCTCCCTAACTCATGACTCTATCCGCTAACTGATTATTTCTATCATCTTCCTATGCTATATTGAAATGGGCCCTGAGGAAATCCATTCTTTTTTTTAAAATTTTTTTATTATTAATTGAACAAAAAAAATTTTTTACAAGGTGTTGTGCAAAGAGGGTACAGTTACATAGTAGGGCAGTGTGTACATTTCTTGTGATATCTTACAACCTGTTTTTCCATCCCTTGTCTAGGTCAGGTAGACCCATATGCAATATACAATGTATCAAGCACATATACAGTGTTCACAGACTTGGTCTCTACTGTCTCTCCATCTCCCTTTGTTAACAGTCATATATCAGGGAGATCATGCCCCTTTGTTTTCTGTGTGAGGAAATCCATTCTTGAAGGGTCAAAAAATATTCTCAGCCTGCCCCCTTTTCATGGTGGGAGTACAAAGTTTCTTTTACCTTCATAGCTTAACTCAAGAAAGATGTTGTTTGGTCCAGGCTCAAAGTTTCTTAAAATTGTAGTGGGCCACTGATGCATTTGCTTCTGGTCACTTTCATGTGCTAATGGCCACATTCAAAGAGCTTTTTTTCCAGATAGGAGTTTCATATTTGCTAGATTTTTTTGCTTACCCCCACCTATCCACAACCCATTCCCTGCTCTCTGCACTTAATGGAAGGCATTTTAAGGCTTAAGGAAATTTGAGGGATGGCTACATCCTTTGTCTAATCTTTACACTGAGTCTCTTTGCCATTCAAGTCTTCTCATTTGTATATTTCCAAATGAAATTTCTACAGAATATTTGTTACTATATAATATGCATCATGATCTTACCAATCACCAATATAATTTTCCTCATTGCCTCCTGCCTGAGACTGTTATTTAGACTTATATTTCAATAAACCCATTTCGGATACAAATTTTCGTATTTGTCAGGCTAGGATAGATTATGCTACAGACACAATGAACCCTCCAATTGCAGTGGCTTGAGCAAACTGGTACATAGATTCCTCATACAAAATCCAGTGTGAATTGGGTCACTTTCCAGGGAAGCTCTCCTCTTGACCATATAGTGAGTCTGGGATTCCAGATCTTACCATCTTAACACATGATCTTTGTGGTTGTTATGGAAGATGAAAATACAGAAGAAAGATGGTGAAAGATGAAGGAAAAGTGGTTTACATTATTTCCACTTATATTCCATTGGCCAGAACTCAATCACATTACTTCAGTCTAAATTCAAGGGAAGCTAATGATATTGTCTTTCCACAATCCCAGAAAGAAGATAATGAAACAGGATTTGGCCATGTGTAGGATGATTTCTTTCCCACAACTTTTCCAGAACTCACCATTTTTGTTCATCTGTCCTTGTCAAGTGTTTAATGCTCCCTCACTTATTGCCTACATCAATACACCTCTGGATTTCATTTTCAGTAAAGAATATAAATGACTGTTAATAGCCTAAAACCTGACTCTTCTTACAGATAGTTGCTTGCTAAAGCAAATAAAAGCGTTTGACTAGAGGAGGTTTTTTCTTTTTAATCCATGAACAAGCCAGAGGGGAAACATCTGGGGGATTCTAAAATGGCAGACCAGGCAGGTCCAATGTATTACCCTTTGGGCCATTTTGCCACTGTTTGAAGGCCATTAATGTAAGATAATTTGGGGTCAGGTGAACAATATGGGTGGCTGGGGTAGTATGTATGGCCAGATTATTACAGAACGATTTTCCTCTGGCTATCTAGAGGTATTGAGGTGGAGTGAGAAGAAATTATTGTCTACTCTAGCAAATTAATCTCTCATCTTTCTTTGCCTCTCCAGTCCAAACAGTCTGCAAGAACATTGAATCCAGGCTGGGTTTATCATGGGCCTGGACAAGGAGCTGAAGGGCCTTTCTCCAGGCTTCTGGGAGCACTCACGTCTCTTGCGTTTCTCACCAGCAGACTCTGTTTCCTCCATGGCTGTTTTTGCTTCTCATGGTTCTAGCCTGAGGACAAAGATGAGGAAGTTTGTGACAACTATCTTCCATTGGCTTCACCCATTCACTAGCACACACTCCATTTCTATGGAAGTTTTACATTACAGATGGCATGTTAATCTGCAACTACATTTCCCAGAATCAGCTTCTCTTCCTTATTGCGCATTAGAGGTAACTACGGGAGCCATTTGCATGCAGTTTGGAAGGCAGAGCTTGAAGCAATGAATGGCCATGTTCGTGCTCTTCAGCTCCATTTGAGCCAGGTACTTTTGTAGTTAGACATGTGTGCTGATCTCCTGGCTCTCCTTGTTGGCCCAGGGGAGCAGCCAAACTTGTAATCACTCTGCTCTCTTGGTTTTTCTCCTTTAGCATCTCCAGATCAGAGACAAGTGTATGCTCAGCTGTTGCTAAAGACATCAAATTTGCAGATTTTTGATCCCTTGGATATTTGTAGAAGTGAAATGTGGGTTGCAGCTTTTATGTGGACTCTAGTCTGTCTTTGTACTTGCCTGTACACATTTGTGGCAGGTGGCCTCTAAGCTATTCCCCAGTGATCCTCGTTTATTTTGTTTTGTTTTTTTCTAGTACTGGGGCTTGAACTTAGGGCCTTGTACTCTTAGCTTGGCTTTTTTTTTTTTTTTTGGCCAGTCCTGGGGCTTGGACTCAGGGCCTGAGCACTGTCCCTGGCTTCTTCTTGCTCAAGGATAGCACTCTGCCACTTGAGCCACAGCGCCCCTTCTGGCCATTTTGTGTATATGTGGTGCTGGGGAATCGAACCCAGGGCCTCATGTATACGAGGCAAGCACTCTTGCCACTAGGCCATATCCTCAGCCCCTGGCTTTTGGTTTTTGCTCAAGGCTGGCACTCTGCCATTTGAGCCACAACTCCACTTCTGGATTTTGTTGGTTACTTGGAAATCAGAGTCTCTCAGATTTGTGTTCTTGAGATGGCTTCAAATCTTGATCCTCAGATCCTAGCCTCCCAAGTAGCTAGGATTACAGGCATGAGTCACTGGCACCCAGCTTGAATCCTATTTCTTGATGTTCAGATCTTTCCACATTTTAGTTCCTTCCACATTATAGCTAGTCTGTGTAACCAATATGAATTTGGCAGGAGTGGTGGTCTATCACCTCTTTTTGTCAGTCATGGGTCTTAAACTTGGGGCCTGGGCCATGTCCCTGAGCTCTTTTTGCTCAAAGTTAGCACTCTACCACTTTGAGCCACAGTTCCACTTCTAGTTTTCTGGTAGTTAATACAGAGATAAGAGTCTCATGGACTTTCCTGCCAGGGCTGGCTTCAAACTGCTATCCTTAGGCTGCAGCCTCCTGAGTAGCTAGGATTATGAGTGTGAGCCACCAGTGCCTGGAGGGCTATTTCTGAATTAGGTTATAGATGATATTGTGTCTTTTGTCTTGGGTTTCTCCTTCTCTTCTACTCCCCTCTTCATCTCTTTGAAATCACCAGTTCCAGAGGAAACATCATCTGCTACGTGAAGATACTCCATGGAGAGGTCCATGTGGTAAGAAACTGATCCTTTGGCCAATATCCAGCAAGGAACTGACACCTCTCATCAATAACTACATTGAGAAGCCATCTTGGAAACAGATTTTTCAGCCCCATTCAAGTCTTCAGATGATCACAGATCCCAGCTGACTCTGAGCCAGAAACATCCAGCTAAGCTGCTCCTGGATTCTTGACTCTCAGACACTGTATGAGATAATAAATGTTCATTTCTTCAAGTTGCAGAATTTGTGGGGTGATTTGTCATACCGCAATAGGAAACAACTCAAGTGCTCATCTTTCATCACAACAACTGCTCTCTCTGCTGCCTTCAGGCTAGATGCAGGTGCCTTAGTCAGCTTACACAATTGTATCCATCCCGTTTCCACAGTAAGCCCCTAAACTAGATCACACAGAGTAGCTCAGCTTTCTTGATCAAACCCTACCTGATACCACAGGGAGCTAAGTGCTTCCATCACTGTTTGCCCTTGCAACAGAGATTTTCAACCTTTGATTGGAGCTACCCACAAAATGTAAAGTAGTATGCCCAGGTCTTTCCTCCAGAAATTCTAATTTAGTTGGTCTGAATGTGTCCTAGACATTAAGATGTCTTTAATCTCCCAGATGCTTTTAATGTGCAGATAAAATGGACAGTTCCTACAATCTGGCTGATTTAACTTGCCCTGCCAGGTCTCCAGATCTCCTTGGACTGAAACATGAGCACTAGGCACTCATGGTAACTATAAATCAGGGACTTTTGACATCTAAAAGTAGGAACCCCATGCGATCTTCTCGCTGGTGGTTGTGGCTCTAGCAAGCCTGAGTTTCCAGAGTGGCAGGACGAAGTGGCAATGGTCTCTGAAGTCCAGTTGTTGTTTTAGTTCCATCATCTCTACCATCATGCTGAGACTTGCCCTGCATCCTATTGGTTATATATTTTCTTCTTCTTAGATTGAGTACTCTAAGTTTTTTTAAAAAATATGTTCCCTTTCCTTTCCTTCCCTTCCCTTCCCTTCCCTTCCCTTCCCTTCCCTTCCCTTCCCTTCCCTTCCCTTCCCTTCCCTTTCCCTTCCTCCCTTCCCCCCCTCCCTCTCTCAGTCATAGGGCTTGAATTCAGGGCTTGAGCTGTGTTGCTCAAGGATAGCATTTTACCACTTTGAGCCACAGCACCACTTCCAGTTTTCTGGTGGCTAATTGGAGATAAGGGTCTCACCAACTTTCCTGCCTGGGCTGGCTTCAAACTGTGATCCTCAGATTTCAGCCTCCTGAGTACTTAGGATTATAGGCGTGAGCCACCAGCACCCAGCTATTTTATGGTCTTTAGGTAGGTAGCTGGATAAAGTAGCTGCCATTCAACAGAGCAATTTATGAATACAGTGCCTCTTGATCTTAACATTCTCACCCACCCCTCCCACGCCACCCTTTCCCTCGCTTTTCTTAATTTTTAGGTTATATATTGATTTTCCCCATCTAACAAAACAGTGTATGTATATAATGCATCTTGATCTATTTCGTCCCTTCAACATCTTTACCCCCCTTCCACCTACCCCTTGCCTTGTTTTTCTCAATTTTGTGGCATATACAATGCAGTCTTACCTGCATTCTACTCATTTACCTCATTCATTCTTCTACTCCTCTCCTGACACCTGCTTGCCCCGCCCCTCATAAATACTCATTTCCTAGTATTCATGTTTCACTCTTTAAGGTCTTCTCAGTTCTGAGAAGATGTGAGATGTGAGAACTGAGTGTTGTACTTGTTCTCTGAGTGGACATACAATGCAGCCCAGTTTCTCCATGAGCTTTGGTTCTCTCTGTCTCTCTGTCTCTGTCTCTCTCTGTCTCTCTCTGTCTCTCTTTCTGTCTCTCTCTCTCTGTCTCTCTCTGTCTCTCTCTGTCTCTCTCTCTCTCTCTCTCTCTCTCTTTCTCTCTCTCCTGGTCCTGAAGCTTGAACTCAGGGCTTGAACTGAGCTTATTTTGCTCAAGTTTAGTACTCTATCACTTGAGCCACAACACCACTTCAAGCTTTTTCAGAGTATTTTATTGGAGATAAAAGTCTAATGGACTTTTTTGCCTAGGTTGGCTTTGAATGGTGATCCTCAGATCTCAGCCTTTGAGTAGCTAGGATTACAGATGCTAGTGAGCCACCAGTGCCCCGCACTTGTTTTCTTTATCTGTGAGAGCCAAACTCCAGATCTTGGGTCTTATAGCAGGTGGCCAAAAAACAGACTGCAATGCAGCGTGCTATGCAGGAAGCTTCTCAAGTATGTCTTGAAAGTCCACACCTATAAGAGAGTGAGGGAAATGGGATTGGGCTGAGGAGGAGTTGAAGTTGATGTAGTCACCACAATATTCTCTCATCATCCCCCGAAGCCTTTGAATTGGGTGACTATCCAGAGTTGTCCCCAGTTGAACTGAGGGGGCTAAGCCTTTCTGCCTCCAATAAGCCAATTAGTTTGGTCATCCCCCAGGGAAAGGGTACAACCTTAGGACAGTTTTCTCGGCAGTGGACAATTCTTGGAGAGATTCTCCTAAGAGCAGTTGGTAGCCCACATATCATCAGTTGAAGGAGTGTAAGTTCCTTGCTATTGAAGGAGGGGAAGGTGTCTTTGAGCTACTATAACAAGAGAAGATTTAGCCGGGCTCAGCAGGCTGAGGTTGGAGTATCAAAATTCAAAGCCAGCCCAGGCAGGAAATTCTGTGAGACTCTTATCTCCAATTAACCACTAGAAAACCAGAAGTATTCTGTGGCACAAAGTGGTAGAGCACTAGCCTTGAGCACAAAGAGGCTCAGGGACTGCACCCATGCCCTGAGTTCAAGCCCCACAACTAACAAGAAGTGGGTGGGGATTTACTTCTCAGGACTCTAAAGGCTGGGAGTTCTAAGATGAAAACTTGTTGTCCATACTATGAAGACTCATTTACTGTTTCTTAGGCAGTCATCTTCTTGCCATGTCCTTGTAAGTCAGAAGATGCAAAGGTTCTCTCTGATGTCTCTTCTAAGGGCACTAATGCCATCCATAGGGGTTCCACCCTCATGACCCAATCACCTCCCAAAGGTCTCACTTCTGAATACGATTACTTTGGAGATTTAAATGTCAACACATAAAATTTGAGGGATACAAATGGTGTGTCCATAGCAAGGAGTTCTTAGCAATGTACTTTGTGTGAGCACTATGCAAAGAGTCTATGATTTTCCCTTCAGCCCCGAGAGTTTATGCACAGAGATGGGTGGATTTCATACTCTTCTTTGTAGGCATGGCATCAGATGCCCCAGGAGAGTAGCTGGAAGGTTCCAGGAGACTGAGAGCCTGATTAAAACATAACAACCCTCTTTAAAACCTCCCTCACCATTAGCAGAGGGAGGTGTAAAGTCAACTTGCTCCAAAGCAGCAAGGCCCCAGGGAGAAATTAAAAGGCACTCCTGCAGGAAGGAGTGGCTTCCAGAAGGAAGATCTCCCAGGTAGAGCACTCAACTCCTGAGAGCATGGAAGATCATTGAGCTGCTAAGGACTGTGGTCGCCATGGTAATAGTATCTCAGATTCTAACCAAATATAAGCTTCTAGTTCGGTCTGTCAATCACGCGACGTTTCCATGTAGAGTGGGGGTACTCAGACTGGTGTGAGGTGGGTGCCTGGCAGAGGCAGAGAATGGAAGAGAGTGCTCTCATGCGGGAGGCAATGAAATGGCTCCTGGGAGCATTTGTACTCACTCAGGCATGTGTCTTCCCATCTACAACTCTCAGGGCAACAGCACCCAAGCTTGTCATAAGCATGGAACACCACGTTCAATGCCTGTGTGTTCCAGCTGGGGCTGGGGTTTACATGCTAGACCCATTGCCCTTGAGTGTCAAGCAGAGGAACCTGTTTCAGTTAAGAGGCATGAATTTAGGGCCTCTTCTCTTACCATTGTCTATTCACTAACAAGTCATTTCTTTGGAGAAATTCACTACCTTCACTGGTTTCATTTAAAATGCAAATCCAGTTAGGTGTCAATTAATAACAGGGACACTTTTGAGAATGCATCATTAGGTGATTTTATTGTACGAACATCCTAGAGAGTACTTATACAAACTAAGACCATTGTGATATCACTAGGCAATATAATCTTCTGGGATCAGCAGTCTCTACGTAGCCCATCATTGAGTGAAATGTCTTCATGTGTCACTTAACTATGTATCAGGTACCCAGAGACCAGGAATGAGTGTGAAACCCTATGAGATAAAGGAACACAGAGGAGAAGTGGACCTGCCAGGCGAGGAGAGGATCCTAGTTTGGTGCCTCTCATATATATATTGCCCAACACATATCTATGGACTTATGAATGCAAAGGATAAGAATAGACAGCTATGATAGGAAAGGGTGACCAGGAGAGTTAAGGGTCTGATGAGGATGTGGGAAGGGTCTGGCATCAGTTTCCAATCTATTCCATTTGCCAGACACTGGTGGTTCATGCCCATAATCCTAGCTACTTTGGAGGCTGAGCTCTAAGGATCGTGGTTCAAAGCCAGCCTGGGGCAGGAAAGTCTGTGAGACTCATATCTCCAATAAACTACTCAGAAAAATCCAAAAGTGGTGCTGTGGCTCAAGTGGTCGAGCGGTAGCCTTGATAAAAAGAATCTCAGCAACAGCAACCAGGCTCTCAGTTCAAGCCACCAAAAAGAATCGATTGAATTCAATTTATTGAGCACATCTCTTGTGCCAGGTATTGGGCACCAGTGGTGAGATGAATAGGGCAGACCAATGCCCTAGGTTCTGGAATCTTAGAGTGTACTGGTGGTTAGGGCCTTTTCTGTTCAAGCAGCTATAACAAAATACCATAAACTGAGTGGTTACAAACAAATGTATTTCTCACAGTTTTGGAAGTTGGAAAATCCAAGATCAAGGCACTAGCATACTGTAAATCTATTAAGAGCCCACTGTCTGCTTCATAGTGTTACCTTCTCCCGGCATCCAATGACAGAAGGAACAAGAAAGTTAAAGCTCTCAGGCCTCTCTCTCTCTCTCTCTTTCTCTCTCTCTCTCTGTCTCTCTCTCTCTGTGTCTCTCTCTCCCTCTCTCTCTCTTCCTTCCTTCCCTCTTTCTTTCTCTCTCTTTCTTCTTTCCCTCCCTCCCTCCCTCCCTCCCTCCCTCCCTCCCTCCCTCCCTCCCTCCCTTCTTCCTTTCCTTTCTTTTTCTTCTTTCTTGTGCCAGTCCTGGGGCTTGAACTCCAGGCCTGGGTGCTGTCCTTGAGCTTTTTTTGTTTGATGCTGGTGCTCTACCACTTGAGTGACAGCTCCACTGCTGTCTTTTATTTGGGGGGGGGGGCAGTTAATTGGAGATAAGAGTCTCACCAAGTTTTCTGCCTGGGCTCAGCCTCATAGTCACTAGGATTACAGGTGTGAGCCACCACCAAGACTGCTTCTTGGGGCTGGGGATATGGCCTAGTGGCAAGAGAGCTTGCCTCGTATACATGAGGCCCTGGGTTCGATTCCCCAGCACCACATATACAGAAAACAGCCAGAAGTGGCGCTGTGGCTCAAGTGGCAGAGTGCTAGCCTTGAGCAAAAAGAAGCCAGGGACAGTGCTCAGGCCCTGAGTCCAAGGCCCAGGACTGGCCAAAAAAAAAAAAAAAAGACTGCTTCTTTTTTGCATTGTTTTGTTTTTCTTTTTGCCAGTCCTGGGCCTTGGACTCAGGGCCCGAGCACTGTCCCTGGCTTCTTTTTGCTCAAGGCTAGCACTCTACCACTTGAGCCACAGCACCACTTCCTGCTTTTTCTATATATGTGGTGCTGAGGACTCAAACCCAGGGCTTCATGTATAGGAGGTGTGCACTTTATCACTAGGCCATATTCCCAGCTAATAGTGCCTCTTTTGAAGGCACTAATCGAACTTATGAGGGCTCCATTCTCATGACCTACTCACCTCTTAATGGCTCCATCTCCCAATGCCATTATGTTGAAGACTAGAAATTGAACATATGAATTCTGGGAAGACATAGGAGAGTTTCTTCATGAGTTTCCTTGGTGCTGGGCCAAAGCTGAAATTCTCTTTTTAAAAAATTGTTATTATATGTGCTCGCTTCAGCAATACATATATTAAAATTGGAATGATACAGAGAAGATTAGCATGACCTCTAAAATTTAAAAAATGTTATTATAAAGGTGATATACAGAGAAGTTACAGTTACATAAGTCAGGTAAAGAGCACATTTCTTGTTGGACAATCTCTCAGTCTCTCCCAGTTTTCCTCTCCTGTCCCCACCCACAAGCTGTACAGTTCATTTTCCACATAGTGTCTAGTGAGTACCACTGCTGCATTTGTTCATCCTTTGTCTCACCATTTCTGTGTTCTCCTTTATCCTACCAAAGACACAAATAAATAAACAATGTAAAAAGAAAAGAAAACAAAAACAGCAATGAAGAAAAAAACCCTCTTGTTTCCATTTCCTGGAGTTCATTTTGATAACCATTATTTTATATGATCAGATGCACATAGGTATTGCACTTTTGTGTTCCTCTCCTAAGAGTAGCCTCCTTTGCTTGCACTGTATATAAATTCCTGGAGTCTTATATATAAGTCCCCAATTAACCAATAAAAAAAGCTGGAAGTGGAGCTGTGACTCAAGTGGTAGAGTGTTAGGCCTTGAGCAAAAAAGCTCAGGGACAGCACCTAGGCCCTGAGTTCAAGCCTCAGGATTGGCACACCGAAAATATATAAATAAATAAACCTGTCTAGCAGAAGCCACACAACAAGCTGGGGGAGGGGATAATCCCCCCAGTACCTACAGATCATGTGACAGCCTGAAGTACCTTAACAGAGACTGTACTGTACCATTCCTCTCCATGCATTGGTGGCAAAAGCCTCCATAGATGATTTCCATAGGTGGTTCTTATTGATCTGAGGCTGCATTTCAAGCTAGTACAAGGTCCTGACAGGCTGAGCCAGTTCATTTGAGGCTGAAGCCCAGGGAGCACAAGAGAAGAATGAGTGAAGAATAAAAAGTGGGAATAAATACATGCCTCTTCCCTTTAAGGATCCGTCCTGAAAGTTGCACTCACTACTTCTGTTTTGGTGGGAGAACCTAGTCATGTGGCCATGCCTAAATGCAAAGAAGGCTGGGAAATGTAGTCTTTATTTCAGATGATCATGTGCCCAGACAAAAACGTGGAGCTGTATTTCTTTTTCTTTTTCTTTGCCAGTCCTGGGGCTTGAACTCAGGGTCTGAGCACTGTCCTTGGCTTCTTTTTGTTCAAGGCTAGCACTCTACCACTTGAGCCACAGTACCACTTCCAGCTTTTTCTGTATATATGGTGCTGAGGAATCAAACCCAGGGCTTCATGCATGCTATGCAAGCCCTCTACCACTAGGCCACATTCCCAGCCCCTGGAGCTGTATTTCTATGAACAGAAGATTATATGTTCAGAGGCGGGGCTTCGGTGCAATAGTGACTTTGCCATTGAGAAGAGAAATCAGCTTTGAAATCTGATTAGTTTTTCACAGTTCAGATCCTACCTCATTTCCCTTTCATAGCATGTGCTATTTCCCCTTCCTTCTTTTCTTCCTTTCTTCTTTCCATCCTTCCTTCTTTTCTCCTCCTCCCTCCTTCCCCTCCTTTTTTTAAAATTTGACCTCAGGGCTTAATCCTTGCTAGCAGGTGCTGTATCACTTGAATCATACCTTTGGACCTTTCTTGATTTGTGTTTTTGGATAGTGTCTCTTGTATGCTATGTGATTTTTTTTTTACATATACATTCACTCACAGGGCTATAATAGAATTTGGCAATTGGCGACAGGTACTGTGGCTCATGTTTGTAATCTCAACTACTCAGGAAGCAGAGATCAGGAGGATTGCAGTAAAATGTTCATAAGACCTCAATCTCAATCAATAAGCTATGGGTAGTGATGAGTACCTGGATCCAAGCTATGTGGGAGGTGAAAATAGGAGGATTGTAGTCTAGGTTGGCCAGGGCAAAAACACATGACTCTATTAAAGAAAACCTACAGTCAGGCACTGGTGGCTTACACTTGTCATCCTAGCTACTCAAGAGGATGAAATGTGAGGATTGCAATTGGAAGCCAGCCCAGGCAGGGAAGTCCATGAGACTCTTGTATCCAATAGACTACCAAAAAAGCCAGAAGTGGAGCCGTGATTCAAGTGGTAGAATGCTAACCTGAGCAAAAAACCTCAGGGACAGCACCTAGGCCCTGAGTTTAAGTCCCCATATTGGCACCAAACAAACAACAAAAAAAGCATTGGGCTCTTCTCAATTCTGTTCCAGATGAGCTATACAGGAATGAACTGGTATGAGACTTCAAGAACTAATGGAAACACAGTCAGAGGTCCTTTTTGTAAAGTTGCATTAGGAATCCTGGGTATGTGTTACAAACTTTGCGATCTGGGAGAAGTCACTTAACATCACAGGGTTCCATTTGTTTTCTTTGTAAATTGGGGGTGGGGTGTATATGGAATATTCACTTTGCAACCATGCTGTGGGATGAGATCCTATGTCAAGACCCCAGCTTAGAAATGAGGTCACTGTACACATGCAGCAGAATAGCAGCTGAGCCCCAGTGCTGTCGGGCTAGTGCACTGGGGCTTTCTGTGGAGAGTCAGGGGTTTGCTCATAGTTCTCTCAGCACTAAGAGCTGCCTGCTCTCTCCCTCAGCCCTCATGGTGACCAATACAGACCCAGATCAGTTGCCCCTCCCTTCCCCACCAAGGGAGCACACTGATTGGTCCTAGAGGAGATAACTTGGACCACCTAGGCTGGCAGCTCAGCATAGACAGGGGCCACCACAGTGGCTATTAACCAGTCACAAATATCCAGCATGGAAACACTGGCAACATGATCCACAGCGCCAGGCGAGGCTGAGGCCATGCAGATGGCATGTGAGTCTGAGCCTGAGAAGCTGCCCATAAGGTAACACTGGGGATGGAACCCAGAGCTTCCCCCGAGCCAAGAAATGCTTCCCTGATAGATGTCAGAGCGTGCTCTGAGGCAAGGGAGCCCCATGGGCAGCACATTTCTTAAAATAGAACCTGGGCAGCCCAGGGCTTTTGCCTTCCTGCAGAAGGAAGACTGGAGCTCTTCTGCACACGGGACAACAGGTGTCCTTGGCCAGTACTCTTCAGCCTGGCTGGCTGGTCTGAAGGCGGGCACACACCTTGGATGACATTGGCCAAATTTAGAGATGACGAAGACTTGGAAGTGCTGATCTGGCAGGTTGAGCAGGGTTAGCTGGGGCTGCCTCCTCTGCCTTCTTATGATCATGGTTTGAGGGCTAAATTGTGTCCCTTGCTGCAATCCATATTTGAAATCCTAACTGCCAGGACCTCAAACCATGGCCCTCTGCTAAGTTAGAGTGATTCAACGTTTCCTGTCACTTTATGATGGAGATATGCATTGTAGAAAGCATCCTTTCGTGTGTGTGTGTGTGTGTGAGAGAGAGAGACCTAATCACTCTCTCCCTCTAGATCTATGCTTGGAAGGGGCTAGTGTCAGTGAGAGGCCTGAAGCTTATGTTTCATTAGGCTCAAAATGGTTTTTTGCACTCATAAAATGGTTTTTTATCATGTTTCATTTTTCTATTTTCAGATATTCATATGAAGTATGTTTACCACATTTACTCTCATTCACCTTCTCTCCAGGAACATTTTTGTTTTTGTTTTGTCCATAGTGGGGCTTGAACTCGGGGCCTGGGTGCTATCCCTGAGCTTTTTCACTCAAGGCTCTACCACTTCGACTCACAGGGCCACTTCTGTTTTTCTGGTGGTTGATTGGAACTAAGAGTCTCATGGATTTTCCTCCCCGGGCTGGCTTTGGACCTCGATCCTCAGATCTCAGCCTCGTGAGTGGCTAGGATTACAGAAATGAGCCATCAGTGCCCAGCTCAGGAATGATTGTTAGGCACATTTTATAGAGGGACAAATTGAGAGGCCGCGCTGAACTTGACTATAGTGAATAGCAAAAGGCTTAAGATGCATTCGTTACCCTCAGGAGTACATTTCATTTTCTTCTCTTCTGCTCTCAGCCAGAAGCACGGAGATTTTTGCAAGTGATGGTGGGGAGCAGGTGGGGGAGGGGGACTCTTGGTTTGCAAGTCAGGTCACAGTGCAGGTGGCTGGGGGCAAAGTCTGTGCAGAGGATTAGAGTCAAAGCCACATGGAACCAGTCCAAGGTGAAGGATGGCTGGTCTAGGTTTGCATTTGTTTTGAAATCTTTTTCTTGAACCTGATGCACATCAAAGAAAGACTCAATGTGCAGTAACCATATTTGACAACTTTTTCTCCCCCACAGGCTCCTTCCTTCTATCCCAGCATCCCTTTCCCCACCCAATTCTATCACTTTTCCTGATTGACTACCCTTATTTAATGTTGGGCAATTGATTTGGGTGACATTGCTGGCGAATAGCCATGCTTATTCCTGCCTACCCCAGAAATCTTGAGATCTAAGATCTAACACCTAGGCCTCCCTCCCTTCCTTATGTTACATATAGATTTGCACAAAAGAGAATGAGTTTCTTAGACTTTAAATATTTGTCCTACTTTATGATACTTTTTGCAAAGTCCTAATAAAGCTTTGTTGGGACAGATGAATTTTCCTCAACTTTTTAATTTCTATTAGACAGTTCAACCAGTGGGATGGAATTTTTATTTATTTTTTTTGTGCCAGTCTTGGGGCTTGAACTTGGCCTGGGCACTGTCCCTAAGCTTTTTTGTTCAAGGCTGGTGTTCTACCACTTGAGCCACAGCACCACTTCTGGTTTTTATGGTGCTTAACTAGAGCTAAGAGTCTCAAGGACTTTCCTTTGCTGGCTGGCTTTGAACCACAATCCTCAGAGCCCAGCCTCCTGAGTAGCTAGGATTACAGATGTGAGCCACCAGTGGCCAGCAGGAACTTTTTGAAATGTGTTTTTCTTGAAGGGTCAGGGCAGGGCATGTGATAGGGTATTCTATGCTACTTCACCTACAGGGTGTGTGGTTCTGGAGACCCATGATTATTTGAGGGTGGA
This sequence comes from Perognathus longimembris pacificus, assembly GCF_023159225.1. Taxonomy (NCBI): domain Eukaryota; kingdom Metazoa; phylum Chordata; class Mammalia; order Rodentia; family Heteromyidae; genus Perognathus; species Perognathus longimembris. The sequence goes on along the minus strand of NC_063188.1, from coordinate 86,084,571 downwards.
GGTTGTGAGAGGGGCTCTCCTTGCCTGCAGTAGTGCCCAGCCCTCTAGCTGAAGGGCTGACCTCCCCACCACAAAATATACTGCCAGGCCGAACGTGGAAAATGTGGAATGGCTGTAATTGCTTATGTAGTTTTAATTGCTCATTAATCATGCTAACAGGCCCAGAGTGCTGATCATTTGTAACGTGCTTAGTAATTAAAAGACCAGGGGTGACGTAGGGTAATGGGGGTGGGGGTGGGGTAAAATGAGGTGAAGAAAACTCAAAATGTATAACGCAGGAAGCAAATGGGGGGAGGAGAATAGGATCTGCTTGTCTCCTTTCTGACATCAAATGCATTTTCACATAACCTCTCATAATCATTAGTCCTAAGCTGAGAACATCATAGCTCCCAGCTCCCTGGGAAGAGCATCAGTCCCTCACAGCCTCCTTTTTGGTTTTCAGGGCATATCCACTTGCATGGTTCTTCTTACATCTAGATGGATGAGAATTAGGGTCCACAGTTTTCAGATCAGGTAAAAAGAGTGAGAAAGTCTTGTGTTTGTGTTCTGTCTGTCCTAGGAGTGTTCATCCTATTACTTCTTTGTCACGGTCACATTCAGTTCACTTTGTGGGGGAGAGCATGCTCCAGCATCAAGAGAAGGTCCTCAGGAAAAAGAGGAAAGAGTCTATCTTTTTTTTTTCTTGTCTTTGTCAGTCCTGGGGTTTGAACTCAGGAATTGGGTTCTGTCCCTGAGTTCTTTTGCTCAAAGCTAGTGCTCTACTACTTTGAGCCACAGCACCACCTCTACTTTTCTGGTTGTTAGTTGGAGATAAGAGTCTCTCAAGCTTTCCAGCTCAGGCTGGCTTTGAACCACAATCCTCAGATCAGCCTTTTGAGTTGCTAGGATTACAGGCATGAAGCACTGGCACCCAGCACATTCTATCATATGTTTATTTGGAGGGTGGAAGGCCTCCAGGGACCCAGAGGAGCTAGGAACAGTATCTCTACAGAGAGGTTTCTCATGCTGTCTTCGGGGTGAGGGGGATCCTGAGTGCCCTTGTGACCAATCTATGATGTTCTTCCGCTTTTCCTGGTGACTCAGCAGCTTCTCAAACAATTTGTGAGTTGACATAGTATGTTAGTCAATTTTCCATCACTATGACAAAAATAACAGAAAATTAACTTAAGAAGAGGGAAAATCTATTTGGGATCATGGTTTTAGTCCATGGTGGCTTGGCCACCGTGCTTTGGGCATATGGCAAGGCAGCAGATCATGACAGGAACACATGGCAAAAGAGCTGCTCATCTCATCATCTCATCATGGTTAGGAAGTTAAAAGACAGACAGATAGAAACAGAGAGACAGAGATAGAGAAAAGTTCATGGTCCTAATATCCCGTTAAAGGGCATGGCCCCCAATAGCTTAACTTTCTCCTACTAGGCTCCACCTCTCACTGTGATCCTAAGATCTCAGCCTCCTGAGTAGCTAGAGTTATAGGCATGAGGCACTGACACCCAACTATCTATCATAGGGACTTATTGGAAATATAAACCTGGTCTCTGCTTTCAAAGAACCCATAGTCTAACTGAGGGAGTAAGATCTGTAGACATGAAAAGGTAACAAAGTAGCATATAAATGTTGAATGAGTGACATACACTAGTTAGGTTGGGGAGAGGACAAGAAAGCCTTTGAACTGGGTATTGAGGATAGATAGGTGTCTCATAGAACTGAGTAGAGTGCCAGAACCACAGTGCCAGGTGGAAATAAATACCCAGGACGGCTGAGGGACTGTGAAGGGATCTAACTATTTGTGGTAGGGCACATGAATGGAAATTGCTCCCGTTCAAGAACCACTTGAGCGTCGGAACTGGGTCACTCCCAGCACCACTCCCATCAGTGGAAGGCAGGTGCCTCTAGCCTGTTTATGTACTTTGTGCTCAGAAAAGCAGACAGATTCCAGCTCCAGGGTCTGTGGAGCTGGTGAAAGTCTTATAATAAATAATTAAAATTAATATAAATAATAACAGGGCTGGGAATATGGCCTAGTGGTAGAATGTTGCCTCCTGTACATGAAGCCCTGGGTTTGATTCCTCAGTATCACATATAGAAAAAGCCAGAAGTGGTGCTGTAGCTCAAGTGATAGAGTGCTAGCCTTGAGCAGAAAGAGGCCAGTCTTGGGGCTTGAACTCAGGGCCTGAGCACAATTATTTATTTTGTTAATATATATTAATAAAAATATATAAACATATATTATATATATTAACAAAAATAATTGTGTTGGTGTGATGGTGGACCATGAAATATTTGGGACATACACATCTTACAACTTCTTCATTGTGTATCCCAAATGCAGATATAATGGAATATCCCTTATTTTATCTGCACCCCTGTGTGAGAGCTCTTATGACCCCATGCATAGCAATTAGAACCCTTAGAGCTCTGGGTCACTGGTTGATTCAGGTTTGATCTTGCAACCCCAAGTCACCCTACCATCGCACAGGCATTTTGACCTTCATTGGTGGTTCCAGGACTGAAAACCTAGATGTTGGCAGGAAGAGAAAAGTCCTTCAGCCAAAGGGAAGAAGGGAGGAGGGAACAAGGGAGGAAGCCAGGAAGGGAGGAAGAGGGAAAGGGAGGAGTGGGGGGAGGGAGGAGAGAGGGAAAGGAAGGAAGAAAGACAGAAAGTGAGAAAGAGGGAGGGAGGTTAGAAGGAAGGAGGGAGGGAGAAAGAGAAGGTGGGAGAGATGAAGGAAATAATCGACAGAGGGAGGAAGAAGGAAGAAAGGGAGTCAGTTGCTGTTAGGCCTCCCCCAAGGAGATGTCTGATGGATAGTGATGTTCATGCACAAAGAGGCAAAGCAGAGAGACAGATGCCTAAAGACATTGCATGCTTCAGTGTCTCCCTTTGACCTTTGTGATTCAAGGAACTCTGAGTTCTGGCAAAAAGTTGTGAGACCACATTCCCTCCACCCGCTGGAAACACCTTGATTCAATTCAAAGAGAGGGTTGCTCCTGAGATACCCCCATTTAGCTGTGGAATGAATCAGGGTTGCCTGCTTCCCAGAGTAATGAAACAGCTTAGCTACCAACTCTGTGATATGATCTGTCATACCTATGGGCCCGTTGATTCTCTCTGTTAGGATAGGCGTGAGCCACCAGTACCCAGCTCTTTTTGATCTTTTAAGCAGGCCTCATTGCTGTATCTCAGTTCTTTCCCCTTTCCCCCTCCTTACCCTTCTCCCCACCCCCTTTCCATGTTCACCTTGAAGCATCAAGCCTAGTTGCTAAAACAGAAAGTGTATGTTGTTCATGTATACATCTTCCAGACTGGACTTGGTATATTAGAGTTGAAGACGTTAGGACTGTTCATATCCAACTTCCTTTCATGATTCCAATATCATATATGAAGAACCTGAGATTCAGAGGGATTCTATCATATGTTATAAGAAGATCAAAAAAATCACAAGATGCTAAGTGCTGATGGCTTCTACCTGTAATCTTAGTTTCTCAGGAGGCTGAGAGCTGAGGATCACAGTTCAAAGTCAGTCTAAGCAAGAAAGTCCATGAGACTCGAAACTGGAAGTGGGGTAGTGGCTCAAAGTGGTAGAGCATTAGCCTTGAGAAAAAAAGAACTCAGGGACAGAACCCATGTCCTGAGTTCAAGCTCCACAACTGACAAAGAAAAAAAAAAGAATCAAAAGAAAGCCTTGTGGTCTGGGGAAAAAGGTGCCTGGGTTGGGCTTTAGAAAACCGGTTTGTTCATTTAGGTTCTACCAAACTTCTTCCTATTCATTTCTCCAGCTCCAGAATAAGCTTAAATACTGGCTCCATCCACCTTCACCATGACTTCACCCAAGCTATGGAAATTACAAAACACTGAATAAATGTGCTGGACAAAAGGCTGGGCAGTATTAGTGTTTGTCGGTGTTACTGTTATTATTTAACAAGGCTAATCCACCAGTGAAAGAAATGAGCACACATCATGAAATTAATTATAGATGTTTTTTGAAATGACTGTTTATATTGAAAGGAAGGTCTCGCATTTGCCGCACAATTTCAGGATAAGTCGTGTTTTGGAAAAAAAATATTAATATTCAGAGCTGTGTTGATTAGCTTCACTCCTGTTGCTAAGCAACCAGGTCCTTTGTAGCCTCTGCCTAGTGGAGTTTTTCCTGGGGGAGGGGGTGGGGAAGGGAATGGGAGATTAGAAAGAGGGAACTATATTACAGTAAATTATTCTGCTAGTTCAGCCAATTCCAAAGTTGCCTAAAAAAAACCCAAACAAACAAACAAACAAAAAAAAAACCCATCTAGTCCTTTAACAACCTGGGTGATTATAGTTGTTGGATGAGGGCAACCAAAGCTTAGCCCAGAGCTCACTGCTCACCCATGACTGTGAGTTGCAGGTTTGGCAGGCCTTGTGTTTACTGGCCCAGGGCAGGCACCACTGGCATTCATTAGGCCTCAGTGGAGGCAGCCTTCCAGCACTAAGATTAGGGGGTCGGGAGGCTGTGAGGAGAGACAGCAATGAATTAAATGATCCAATCTCATGCAATAGCTGCTGTGGCCTTTTGCTCCAACTCTACCACTTGAATAGGGGCCATCACTGAGAAAACCAGACAGCATGTTTTTCTGACCCAAATGGAGGAGACTCGTGAATATTTGCAATTCATTGAAACTCCAGGGCCAGTGACCCCAGCAATATACAGAATGAATCCCAAGGGACACCTACTGGTGAGTTAGGTGTGTGGCAAGGTTGGTTCACGGACTTCTGGCAACCACACTGGACAGGATGTGGCAATTGTTCTGACTTTGGAAACTGAGGTTCAAAGAGACGGAGCCATTTATACAAATGAGCATAGATCACGAAATTAGTTATACGTTTGTTTGTTTTTTAATGACTGGTCACTGGAGGGCAAAATGAGGATTTAAATTCAAGTTGCTCTGTTTCTGTGCCTTGATCCTGCTTGATCCAGTGCCTTCCCTTAGCAAGGTAAGGGGCGTGGGGGAGAAAGGAGGCTATGAAGGGCACAGAGAGACTATTTCCGGGCTAAGCATGAGATTGGATTGTGGCTTCTATTAGGTTGAGACCCACTTAGCAAATCTGTGATTCATTCCAGACATCTCTATTTGGGGGTGGCTTTCCAGTGTCTATTGTCACATAAGAAACAAACCTAAATTTAGCAGCATAGAATACACTCGTTTTGATTGTGCAGGAGAAACAGTAGGTCAGGAATTCAGGCAGGGCTCAGCTGGGTGATTCTTTTGTTTCTTGTGGTACTTACTGAGCCCACCACCCATGGGTGGGTGATCTGGGTCTGGGGGAACCCAAAATAGTCTCATCCCATGGCTGGGGCCTTGCATGGAATATCTTCAGGATCCCCAGAATGATGGTTTCCGGACATTTGGATTACTTATGTGCTTGACTGGCTTTGCCCATAGCAGCCATCCTAAGAGAGTCAGGTGGAATCTGTCTCACTGTTCCCCAGCCTACCTTGGTAGTCCTGTGGTCTCCCAAGTGTCAAAGTGGTTCTGAGTTCACGTGGAGTCAAGGGGAGGGGTGGCATGGCTCCTAAGCACAAGTGCTCCTCCTGTCTTAGTTTTCTGAGTAGTTAGGACTACAGGTAGATTCCACCATACCTGGCTCAGACCCCAAGTCCTGATGCGATGAATAGCAAAGCATCTGGAGACTATGTTCGAAAATAGCCCATGGGCCAGATGCCAGTGGCTCACATGTGTAATGCTACGTACTCAGGAGGCTGAGATCTGAAGATCACAGTTCAAAGTCAGCTTGGGCAAGAAAGTGCATGAGACCCTTTTTTCCATTAAGCACCAAAAAGTCAGAAAGTATAGTTATGGCTCAAGTGGCAGAGTGCTAGCCTTAAGCAAAGATACTCAGGGACAGCACCCAGACTCTGAGTTCAAGCCCCTGGACCAGCACACACAAAAAGGCCATGATATCACATTCCTCATACCAGTAAGAAATGGATAGTCATAAACCATTGATTCTCTGAAAATCGTAGAAATGTAATTCATGGTCCCATTCATCCAATTTTATAACCTTCATTCCACTAAGATCATACTTGGTACAATTGTTTGGTTCAGGACACTTTTTTTTGCCAGTCCTGAGCTTGAACTCAAGGCCTAGGCTCTGTCCCTGAGCCTCTTGGTGCTCAAGGCTAGCACTCTACCACTTGAGCCACAGAACTACTTCTGGCTTTTTGTGTGTATGTGGTGCTGAGGAATGGAACCCAGGTTTCATGCATACTAGACAAGCACTCTACCACTAAGCCACATTCCCAGCACAGAACACTTTTCCTCACCATGGAAATCAAATGAGATGCTTCTGGAGAAAGACAAGTCATGGTGTGTGTGTGGGGGGGGGGGGGGGGCGTGTGTGTGTGTGTGTGTGTGTGTGTGTGTGTGTGTGTGTGTGTGTCTCCTGGGGCTTGAACTGATGTTCCTGAGCTTTTGTGCTCAAGGCCTTTGCTCTACCACTTGAGCCACAGCTCCATTTCCATTTTTGTTCTTTGGGGGTTAATTGGAGATAATAGTCTCATGGACTTGCCTGCCCAGGCTGGCTTCGAACCTTGAACTTTGACTGTCAGATCTCAGCCTCATGAGTACCTAGCATTACAGGCATGAGCCACCTGTGCCTGGCCATCATGGCTTTTATTTTCACAAATGTGGTGCTGAAAATGGGCCAAAGAGGGAGGCAAAGAAGCATTCAAAGATTATTCTAAAGATGGATTTTCAGAGTTGGACTCCTTAAACTTGAACTTCATCTCCCTGGCCTCAGAAGCGGTTAAAAGGATCACCAAGCAGTAAATATATCAAGTGAGTCTTTTTTAAGAGAGAAGAAACAAGGGTGAAGGTTCACCTATGTTTTCCTAAGAGTCAGAGGCAAAAGCTGGCTTTCCTGGTCTCACAGGCCCTAGAGACAAAAATCCAGATCCAGAAAGGTGGGGCCCTTTGTAGTAGAATCATGGTAGGTTCTTGCTCTACAGCCCATTTTCAAATTTGGGGGCTTGAAACAAAGTCATTTTTTTCTTAATTGTTGGATTGATTGCACAGTTCTGCTCTATATGATACTGGCTGGGGCCATTCACACAGCCATAGTCATGTGGGAACTTGGCTAGCACCAAAATGTCCAACATGGTCTACTTCAGGTATCTGTCACTCCAGATGCAGGGACTGAAATGGCCATGGGCTGGCTCTGTCTCATTGTCTTTCCTGCTGTTCTTTAACCCCAGGACCTCTCTTCCCTCCCTCCCTCCCTCCCTCCCTCCCTCCCTCCCTCCCTCCCTCCCTCCCTCCCTCCCTCCCTTTCCTCTCTCTCTTTTCCTTCCTTCCTTCCTTCCTTCCTTCCTTCCTTCCTTCCTTCCTTCCTTCCTTCCTTCCTTCCTTCCTTCCTTCCTTCCTCTCTCTCTCTCTCTCTCTCTCTCTCTCTCTCTCTCTCTCTCTCTCTCTCTCTCTCTCTCTCTCTCTCTCTTTCTGTTTTGTGCTATCTTTTGTGCCAGGACCAGGGCTTGAAATCAGGGTCTGGTCCCTGAGCTTTTTTTGCTCAAGGCTAGCACCTACCCCTTGAGCCATGGCCTTCCTTTGATGTCTGGCTGTGTGTATGTGTGTTTGTGTGTGTGTGTGTGTGTGTGTGTGTGTGTGTTTCATTGGAGATAAGAATCTCACAGAACTTTCTGCCGGGGCTGGCTTTGAGCCATGATCCTTAGATCTCAGCCTTCTGAGTAGCTAGGATTCTAGGCATGAGTCACTGATTCCCAGCTTTACTTTCCACCCAGTGATGAGATCTCTTTATATAGCAGTGGGCTGCCAAGAGAAAGAGGCCCAAACTGCCAGGTCTCCCGAGGCTGAGGCTTGGAATTGGCAAAGGGTCACTTCTATCGCTTTCTATTTATCAAAGTAAAGCATGGGGCTCATTCAAATTCCAGGAGAAGGGCAAGAAATCTCTACCTATTGATGACAATTACTGGCAGTCATAAGTGGGGACTTTATATCCATTGTATTTCCTAAGCTTAAATAAAGGAACTTGGCTGTCAAAAACCTCACACCCAGAAACTCTTTAACATGGTACTATCTTAATCTGACCATTTATTCATTCAACAACAACCACAACAGTAATAATAGTGCTACTTAAATCACACACTAGGTCCAAGTCATTGTTCTAAGGGCTTTACATGGATAATCTCATTGTGTGTGTGTGTGTGTGTGTGTGTGTGTGTGTGTGTGTGTGTGTGTGTGTACTGGGGCTTGAACCCAGAGCCTCTCATTTGTTTTTTTTGATCAAGGCTGGCACTCTAGCACTTGAACCACATCTTTACTTCATGCTTTCTGCTAATTAATTGAAGATAAGCCTCTCAGGTTTGTCTGCCTAGTCTGGTTTAGAAGTGCAATCCTTCAATCTCAGCCTTCTGAGTAGCTAGGATTACAGGCATGAGCCACCAGCACTTCACCCTCCTTACTCTTTATGATAACCCTGTGAAAGAATTGCTATCATTCTCCCCATTTTGGAGACAGAAAAACTGGCATGGAGAGGATAAGGGACTAGCTCAAGGTCACATGACAAATTAGGTGGAGAACTTGTGTTCAAACCGAGGCAGATGGTTCCCGAAACTGTGCTGTCATCCATTGCCCTATCCCATCACTTAGTCCCAGAGGCTGTGTGCCAGGCATACCCCTCAAGTTGTTGGAATACTGAGATGTATAACACTGTCTATGGCAGAGACTGTTCTTCTAATATAATAATAAAACTCTGATTTTAAGCTGGGCAAATGGCTTCAAGAGAGACTATGTTTCCCAATCTCCTTGGCATGTCATTGTGGCCATGTGATTAAATTGGGGCTATAGGTTATAAATGGAAGTGGTATATGGTTGCTTCCAGGAACCTTCCTTAAGAGATAGCTAAGGGCTGAAGTCCTGTCTCAAGAGGTAGAACACTTGCCTAGCAAATGCTCTCAGTACCACCTGTAATCCCAGCTACTTGCCAGGCTGTGATAGCAGAATTGAGGTTCAAGGCATGCAAATAAGGTAGTTAAGTCTTACTCAACCCAACAAGCCAAGTGCAGTGGTATGCTGGTCATCTTGGCTACTCAGCAAGCATAAGTAGGAAGATTACAGCCTGAGGCTGGTCCCAAGACAAAATGTGAGACTACATCCAAAAAGAATAAGTTCAGCAAAAATGGCTTTGGTCATGGCTCAAGTGGCAGAGTACCTTTTTTACAAGCGAGGATGAAGCCTTGAGTTCAAATTTACAATACTACTAGAGAGAGGGAGGGAGGGAAGGGGGGATTAGGGAGGCAGAGTGAGCAAGCCAATACAAGAGAGAAAATATTTGACCATTTTTCATCTCTTACTGCTTAGAATACAGATGTGATGACTGTAGCTCTAGCTGCCATTATGGACCATGAGGACAGAAACTTCACTGCCATCAAATTTAGAGATATAGAATCATAGGCTGGAAGGAGCCTTAGTTCTTGAGTTCTTAAAACAAGAGCCATTCCCATGTTGAACTGCCTACCTGAGAAAGAAGTGTCTATTACATTCAAGCCACTTCAATTTTCAGTCTATGTTGCTCCCTGACAAACCTAATCATAATCAATAGTCTCCGTCCCTAAAGAGCTTATAATCCATTGGAGGAGACTGAAAAGCACATCTTTACGATCAAAGCAGGATGATCATCACAGTGGTAGCACTTTACAAGTCAAAACCAGGGACATGTGGCCTAAATGCAGGATTATAGGATCATTTTCAATGCTGAGAGGTAATCTGAGAAATACAGTTTTGATGGCAATATACTGGAGGTTTTTTTTCTTTTATATTTACATGGATTAGAGAGACAGTGTTCCAACATCCTGAAAGTTAGCCCAGAAAAGGGAGCACAAACATAGAGCTAAGGTAGATCTGGTTGGGTTTTTTTTTTTTTTTTTTTGGCCAGTCCTGGGGCTTGGACTCAGGGCCTGAGCACTGTCCCTGGCTTCTTCTTGCTCAAGGCTAGCACTCTGCCACTTGAGCCACAGCGCCACTTCTGGCCATTTTCTGTATATGTGGTGCTGGGGAATCGAACCCAGGGTCTCATGTATACGAGGCAAGCACTCTTGCCACTAGGCCACATCCCCAGCCCCCTGGTTGGGTTTTTTTTTTAACTGTATTTTTTTGTGTTTTCTTTTTTGGTACTGGGGATCGAACTCAGGACGTTGCACTTGCTAGGCAAGCGCTTTGCCACTGAGCTACATCCCAGCCCTCTGAGCTAAGGTAGATCTGAAAACAAAATGCCATGTAAGCCCTGAGGAAGGAGCAAGGAAAAACTTGGAACTTGGCTTTGAGTGTGGGATTGGCATTCTAGCATAGAGACGAGCAAGAGGAAAAGACTGGTGGCAACAGGGAAGGCATCGAGGGTCTGTAGCATGGCTAGACAGGAGAGCAATCTGGGCTGTTCTCCCACATGGTCAGGGAAAGCCTTGCTGCCCAGGGACCTGGGCTATTTGGTAGGTGATGCCTAATGGAGGCCTTGGTTGCCATTCTGCTACAAGAGTACCAGTGGCTTCATTTGGTTTTCTTATTGGAGGTTCATTGTTGTGTATGATGTGAGGTAGGGGTCTGATTTTATTCTTCTGCATGTAAACATTCCATTTCTTTGCCCCTTCTTTTGTCCCATTAGCTGATTAAATGTCACAGCCCTTGATTATGGAATGAACTAGTGCCATATCTGTCACATGCACTGAACAAGGCTGAACAGAGCTGTCGGCACAGTTGTTTACTTATTTTCATGTGGGCAGGTTAGTTTTCAATATTGACGATCTCCCTGGGCAAATTGTGAGAAAGGCCCTGCTGAGAGTTGTGCAACTGAACACTGCTCCTGGAAGCCTGAGCCACTCTTTAAGTGCCTCTCCCCAGAAATCTTTTCTTCAGCCTTGGTGAGGTTTAGCAGGTTTGTGGATTAAGCTGAGTAACAATCAGCACAGGCCTGCTGAGAAGATGGCGGAGTGCCCAGAGCCTCAGTCCACAAAGCCTTTGTTAAGAATTTGATGTGGGATTAGGGCAGGGGACATAATAATGAGGTGCTAAAAAAAAACCCTTTTTTGTCAATGACTGAGTTTGTAAAATATTTTTGAACAATGGCAATAATGCTTTAAGATACTGGGGGAGTTGGTGCACCAGAGCTGTTGAATACAGGCTCTCCAAACTTCCACCATCCCAAGAAATTTAAAGGGCAGACATCCAAGGTGGAAAGTCAGCCAAGCAAAATGAAGCAAAGACTGTGCCTTGAAAAGCTGGTGTGGATGAGCCGGGACGTGTTCATAACAGCTCTTTTTTCAGAGGTGACTATCCATTCATAGGTGTATACGCCTAAAATGTGTTCATTGCCCCAAAAGAAAACCCCATACCCATTAAGAAGTCGGTCTCTATTAATTGTTCTTGCAGAGTCCTTGGAAATCTGCTGGCTTTTTTTTTTTATTGTTTTGGTGCTGGTCCTGGGGCTTGAACTCAGGGCCTGGGTACTGTCCCTGAGCTTGTTCGCTCAAGGCTACCATCCTACCACTTGAGCCACAGCTCCATTTATAGCCATTTGCTGGTTAATTGGAGATAACAATCTCACTGACTTTCCTACCTGGGCTGGCTTCAAACTACAATTCTTAGATCTCAGCCTCCTGACTGCTGGCTCTTGATCTTGAACTTCTCAGCGTGCAGATAAGTAAGGAAATAAGTATCTGTACTTTGTAAGTTATTCAACTATGAGATTTCTTTTTTATATATTTTTTTGCCAGTCCTGGGCCTTGAACTCAGGGCCGGAGCACTGTCCCTGGCTTCTTTTTGCTCAAGGCTAGCACTCTGCCACTTGAGCCACAGCACCACTTCTGGCCATTTTCTATATATGTGATGCTGAGGAATCGAACCCAGGGCTTTATGTATATGAGGCAAGCACTTTTGCCACTAGGCCATATTCCCAGTCCTCCACTATGAGATTTTATTACAGCAACACAAATGGACAGATGTTCTTCCATTTATTTGTTTAGAAGATCTTCTTCCATTTCTCTTAGCAATATTTTATGGTTATGTATTGCTTTGTTTAATTCTACATATTTTAATTTTTTTGATGCTATTATAAATTGAAGTTATTTTTAAATTTAATTTTCTTTGTCTTGGTGCCAGTCCCGTGGCTTGAATTTAGAGCTTAGGTGCTACCCCTGAGCTTTTGTGCTCAGAGCTAGCTCTCTAGCACTTGATTCATAGCTCCACTCCGCGCATTTTTTGGTGGTTAATTGGAGATAAGAGTCTCTCATACTTCTCCTGACCATGCTTGCTTCAAACTGCCATCATCAGAGCTCAGACTTCTTAGTAGCTAGGATTACAGGTGTCAGCCACAAGTGCCTGGCCGAGATGTCTATTAATGACATCCATAAAATCAACTGTTTGCTAGTCCTAGAACTTGAACTGTGGGCCTGGGTGTTGTCACTGAGCTCCTTTATGCTCAAGGCTCATGCTCTACCACTTGAGATCCACAGTGCCACTTCTGGATTTTTTTCCTGTGATTAATTGGAGATAAGAGTCTCACAGTCTTTGCTGCCTGGGCTGGCTTCAGACTGCAACCCTCAGATCTCAGACTCCTGAGTAGCTAGAATTACAGATGTGAGCCACTATTTTGAAGAAGTTTCAGATTCACAGCCAAGTTGAGGTACAGAAAGTTCCCATCAGCCCATGCCCTCAGCCTCCCTCCATCACATCAAGTACCAGAGTGGTGAATTGGTAAACCTACAGTGACAATCATTATCACCCAAAGTCCACAGTTTACGTTAGGGTTCCTTCTTACTTTGTTTAGATTTGTACCAGTACTGTGGTTTGAACTCAGGGCCCTATGCTCTCACTCAACTTTTTCCACTCACAGATAGTGCTCTATCCTTTGAGCCACATCTGTACTTCTGGCTTTTCACTGGTTGCTTGACAGTAGGAGTCCCTCAGATTTGTCTGTTCAGGTTGGCTTTGAATCTTGATTCTCAGACCTCAGCCTCCTGAGTAGCTAGAATTGTGAGTATGAGCCACTAGGCTAGGGTTCACTCTTAATATATTTTTTTGTGGTTTTAACAAATGGATAATGACATCTACCATCAACATGGCATAGAGATTAGCTTTACCATCCCCAAACTCCTTGGCACTACACTTATTCATCCCTCCCTCCCTTCTAATGGCTCATCTTTTTGCTTTATAGTTGACGATCTACTTGGAATGGCACTGGATGGGCCTTTTCACATTGGCTTCTCTTTTTTCAGTCATGGGACTTGAACACAGGGCCTGAGCACTGTCCCTGAGCTCTTTTGCTCAAGGCTCGTGCTCTACCACTCTGAGCCACAGTGCCACTTCCTTTTCCGGTGTTTAATTGCAGATAAGAGTCTCACAGGGACTTTTCTGCCAGGGCTGGCTTCCAACTGTAATTCTCAGATCTCAGCCTCCTGAGTAGCTAGGATTGCAGGCGTGAGCCACTGGTGCCTGGCTTCACATTATCTTCTTACTTAGTGATACGCATTTATCTTTCCTCCACGTGTTTCAGAACACATTTCTTCCTAGCACGGAACACTATCACCTTGTGTGGAGAGACCACGGTTTATCCATTCACCTCTGGAAGGACATCTTGGATGCTTCCAAGTTTTGGCAATGATGAATAATGGATATGTAAATATCCATATGCAGTTTTCTGTGTGGACATAAGTTTTTCTGCTAATTTGGATAAATATTGAGGAATATGATTGCTGGATCACACGGTAAGATATGTTGAATCTTGTAAGAAACTGCCAAACTGTCTCCCCAACTTGTTCCATTTTTGATTCCCACCAGCAATTGCTCCACACCCTCTCCAGCATTTGGTGTTGTCAGTATGTTGGATTTTGGCCATTCTGATACATGTGCAGTCATGTCTTATGGTTGTTTTAACTTGCAGTTCCCTGATGACGTATGGTGTCAATCACCTCTTCACACATTGATTTTCCATCTGTATATGATTGTTATAAGGTATCTGTTCAGACTGTGTGTATGTATATGTACGTGTGTGTGTGTGTGTGTGTGTGTGTGTGTGTGTGTCAGTACTGGGACTTGAACTTAGTGCTTCATGGTCTTGCTTAGCCTTTCTGCTCAAGTCCAGCACTCAATCACTTGAGTCACACCTCTACTTCTAGTATTTTGCTGGTTAATTGGAGATAAGAGTCTCCTGCCCAGGCTGGCTTTGAACAGGCTCCTCAGATCTCAGCTTTTTTTTTCTTTTTGTCAGTTGTGAAGCTTGAACTCAAGGCCTGGGCACTGTCCCTGAGCTCATCTGCTAAAGGCTAGCGCTCTACCACTTTGAGCCATAGCTCTACTTCCAGTTTTTTTTTTTTTGGTAGAGATAAAGCTAGCTTTGAACCATAATCCTCAAATCTCAGACTCTTGAGCAACTAGGTGTGAGACAACTGGCTCTATTGTTGTGTTGATTTATCTCCTCCAAGTTTACTGAATTCACATCTGTTAAAAAAAAACTTGGAAATTGTAGAAAGGCCCAATTCAATCTGATTTGATGACATGGGAGATGTTTTTATTTATATGCAGTATCAGGATTTGAACTGAGGCTTTGCACTTGCTAGGCAAAAGCTCTACTGCTTGAGCTATACCTCCAGCCCTTTCTCTGGTTATTATTATTATTATTATTTTTTTGCCAGTCCTGGGGCTTGGACTCAGGGCCTGAGCACTGTCCCTGGCTTCTTCCCACTCAAGGCTAGCACTCTGCCACTTGAGCCACAGTGCCGCTTCTGGCCGTTTTCTGTATATGTGGTGCTGGGGAATCGAACCTAGGGCCTCGTGTATCCGAGGCAGGCACTCTTGCCACTAGGCTATATCCCCAGCCCTTTCTCTGGTTATTTTTGAGGCAAAGTCTTTCTTTTTGTCTGGATCAGCCTGATTTGAGATCTTCCTCTTTTTGCTTTCTGATGTAGGTGGGATGATAAGCACACATGAGCATTCTCAGCATTTTGGTGGTGTTGTTAAGAGGGAGTCATGCAAACTCTTTGCCTGGACTACTCTCAAACCACAGTCTTCCAGATAGCAGCCTCCTGAGGAGCTAGTATAATAGACAGGAGACACCCACACCCAGCTAAGGGAGGTTTATTGACTTACATAATTAAACAAAACAGCTAGGCATACAGGTGCATGTTGATAAACCTAGCTACACAGGAGACAGAGGTAGGAAGATGCAGTCCCAGGTCAGCTTCAGGCAAAAAACACAAACCCCTATCTGAAAAATAAAGCAAAACAAAAAAGGCTAGAGGCATGTTTCAAGTGGTAGAGTACTTGCCTAGCAACCTCAAGGCCCTAAAGTCAAACTTCAGTACCTCCTTCCCCAAGTCTAATGGACGTCAGGCATAGTTTTATCAAGGCTCTGACTATATACTTCTATATCTGATCTGTTCTTGAATTTACTTCCTTCATGATTGTCTGCTGGTTGACCAGAAATGGTGTCTTCATACTCTTTCAGTTATATTCCCAGAAAGAAAGAATCTATTTCTTCCTTCAAAAGTCATTGCTGGTGGCTCACACCTGTAATCCTAGTTACTCAGGAGGCTGAGATGTGAGAATTGAGATTTAAAGCCAGCCTGAGAAGAAAAGTTATGAGACTCTTGTCTTTCATTAGTTGCCCAAAAGCCAGCAATGGAGCTGTGACTCAAGTGGTAGAGCACTAGCCATAAGCAAAAAAGCTCAAGAATAGTGTCCAAGGTCTGGGGATATAGCCTAGTGGCAAGAGTGCCTGCCTCGGATACACGAGGCCCTAGGTTCGATTCCCCAGCACCACATATACAGAAAACGGCCAGAAGCGGCGCTGTGGCTCAAGTGGCAGAGTGCTAGCCTTGAGCGGGAAGAAGCCAGGGACAGTGCTCAGGCCCTGAGTCCAAGGCCCAGGACTGGCCAAAAAAAAAAAAAAAAAAAAAAAAAGCATAATGTCCAAGCCCTTCCCACACACCCTGCCCCCCTCAATGTTCCGAGCATCTCAGCTGGGCATGTGATGCATACCTTTACGCTGCTTGGGAGGCAGCTGTAAGAGAATCATGGTCTGAGGCCTGCCTGAGATGAAAATGTGAGACTATTTGAAAACCAGACAGCAAAAAGACCGGGTACAAGGCTCAAGCAAATTGACTGCCTAGCAAGCACAAGATCCTGAGCTCAAACCCCCAGTACTTCCAGAAAAAAAAAAGCATTCCTAAGCATCTCTTTTATTGGGCCATTCCTGTTATGCTGATGAAATAGGACTACTCTGATTAGCTGAGTTCACAGAAGTAGGAATGGGTCCAAAGTACCAAAAGTATGTGATTGGTTGCTACAGAATTGGGATGGGTGAAGGAAAGGCAAGGTTCCTCAGAGGGGAATCCCAGTGCTATTCGGAAGAGGAAACTGGCACAGCATTCTGCTGGGTGAGAGATGATTGAGAAAGCCTGCCAGGCCCTCTCAATGAATGCTCAGTTCCCTCCATTATGACAATGACCAACTTCAGGAAGTCTAGTACTAATACTTTTCTGTGAGGAAGGAATGGGAAAATTCTGTCTGTTGACCCTCTAACTTCCATGATTTCTGAGCAGCAAGATTCTGGCAGATCAGATTTGGAAAGCTGAGCCTGATAAAGCATCTACATATTGAAGTAAACTTGTGAATTCCTGGTGTTGCTTTGAAGTCCTTATCCATAAATTGCCCCTCACATCCTGTGTCTGACATTCAATCATTAAGAATTCACTTCTCACTGGGTACTGATGTCTCTTAGCTATGCAGGAGCCAAAGACCTGAGGATCACGGTTCAAAGCCAGCCCAGTGAGACAAATGCAAGAGACACTTACCTCCAATTAACCACCAAAAAAGCTGAAAACACAAACATGACTCAAGTGGTAGAGTGCCATCCTTGAGTGGAAAAGGAAAAGCCAAGGAAGGGCATGAGGCCCTGAGTTCAAGTACCAGTACCAGTACCAAAGGAAAAAAAATTCTCTACTCAAATTTATGTCTAAAACACTTTTTTATGTTCAGTACATGTATCCCCTTTACCATGAAAACTCCACCAGAGAAACAATAAGGGGAGGGGCCTTGGAAGCCTCATGTTCGAAATTATAAGACTTACCTCTCTTCTGAGATATTCAGCTTGAGTCTAGTTTCATCCACAGAGTGACTCTGGCTAACAACAAGTTTCATTGTGGAAAGGCTGGCTCTCTTTCCCAACGATAGCTACAGCAGTATCTCCAATCTCAGAATCTTGCCACTCTTACATTAATTGCTTAATTACATTAAGCCTAATGGCAGAAGTGATGCTATGTGATTTCCGAGTCCAGGTCATCAAAAATATAATGGACACTGCCTTACTCTCTTAGGGCACTGGTTCTTGGAATTTAGCTACCATGTTGTGTGGAAATCCAGGCAGCCTATGGAGAGGAACCGAGGCTTCACCCCATGCTCTCAACTGAGCTTTGAGCCAGTAGTCAGGATCAACTCACTGGTTACATGAGAGACGTCTTGAAAATCAAGCCTCAAAGTAGGTGGGCATCTAAGATGGTCTTCCACCAGTTGGACCTTTAGATAAGAACACAACTCAAGCAAGGGCTCAACTGCCATCTCATGAGATACTTGAAGCCAAAGTCACCCAGCCAAACTGCACCCAGATGTCCAACCCACAGAAATGATGTGAGATAATAAACCTTGGTTCTGAGCTGCTGATGGCAATGGATAACTCACACATTCTTTCATTCTGAAGTCAATGCAGCTGACATTGCATAGAGAAACAAAGCTGTCCCCATTGATCTCCACACTGATTATAGAATTATGAGTACAATTAAGACTTGCTAGGTTTAACTCCACTAGATTTTTGGAATGGTTTGCCAAATAGTCATGGCTCATTTTTTTCTCATTAAAAGTTAAATGGCAGAAGCTGGGAAAACAAAGTATAAAAACCAGGACCAATCTCTCCTTGAGTACAACCTAGTGTATTAGTCTGCTATAGTTGTCATAACAAAACAACCCAGCCTGGGGATGCTTAAATAACAGAGATGTATGTAGTCACAGTTCTGAAGGCTGAAGGCTAAGAACAGGGTATCCTTATGGTTGGTTTCTAGATGATGCCTTCCCTCTCTGCCTTCACAAGGTCTTTCATCTGAGCTTGAGCTTATTTGTATTTTAAATTCCCTCTTTATTTGTGTGTGAATGTGCCAGTACTGGAGTTTGAACTCAGAGCATTGCACTGTCCCTTGTTTTCTTTGTTGTTTTTGTTTTTTTACTTAAGGCTGGGGCTCTATCACTTAAGCTATAACTCTACTTGAGGGTTTTTGGGTAGTTCATTGGAGTTAAGAGTCTCTTAGATTTGTCTGCCTTGGCTGGCTTTGAACTGAAATCCTCAGATCTCAGCCTCCTGAGTAGCCACTTAATGGCAAAAGCCACTGGCACTGGGCTTAACTTCCTCTTCAAATAAGAACATCTACCGTATTGCATTAAGCCTCGCCCTCATGGCCTCATTTCAATGCAACCAGAGTCTCTTTACCGGCCTGCCCATAAATGTAGACTTTTTCACAAGTACACGAGGTAGAGGCATCAGTATAGAACTTTTTGGAGGACATAATTCAGTTCCTAACACCCACTCAACTCAATTCCTTTATAAAGTCCTCAAAGAATCAATTTTCCAAGAGATAAAATGTGTCTTCTCTTTTCATTGAAGTGTGTGTATGTGTGTATGTGTGTGTGTGTGTGTGTGTGTGTGTGTGTGAGAGAGAGAGAGAGAGAGAGAGAGAGAGAGAGAGAGAGAGAGAGAGAGTCCTGAGGCTTGAACTCAAGGCCTGAGTGCTGTCTCTGAGCTTCTTTTGCTCAAGACTAGTGCTCTACCATTTGAGCCACAGCACCACTTCCAGGTGTTTTTTTTTTTTGTAATTAATTAAAGAGTCTTACAGATATTTCTGCCAGGGCTGGCTTTGAACTGTGACCCTCAGATCTCAGCCTGCTGAATAGCCAGGATTATAGGCATGAGCTACTGGTGGCCCATACTCTCTGAAGCAATTTTAGAATGTCATAGTATTCCCAAAGTTTAAAAAAAAATCACAATATTGCCCTTTTAGTCATTCCTTCCAGCTCTCTTCCTGCAAGTTTCTATGCAGGAAACTTGCAGCAAGGGCCAGATCCCACAGTGAATGGAGATCCACAGCAGATATAGATTCAAAGTAGTCATAGGGCCTATACTACACAGAGATTCAGGTTGTCTAGCGCCATAGTGGACACAGGCCTGTGGCAGAGATGTGGCCATAGAGGTCGCAGAGCTTATAGCAAACACAGGCCTTCAGTGGTCACGGAACCTAATGCCTAGTCAAATACCAACTCCAGGGACAAAACCTAAGGCCCACCTTTCTAGTTCTGTGGTTGCTTTAGTGAGGCAAGGCAAGCTGATTCGTGGCCTTTGTTTAAGCACTTTGGGAGGATTAATGACTGTGAGAGAGCCGCTGGCCTGAGGCAAAGCAGAAAGCTGTTACCCTCAGCTCAGCAGAGTTAATTCCATGGCTGTCAAGCCAGATCCTTCTCCCAAGCTTGCTTTCTGGTTTCCGATAAAATGGGGGTGGTAAGAAGGGCACATTTTTCCACTATGGGATGTCATTCTTCCTTCTCCGGTCTTGCTGGGGAAGGGGGAGGGGGATGGAATAGGCAAAAATTATAAGGCTTTTCCTGACCCTGGCTGAGAAGCTTGGAAATGGCCCCAGTGTGGGCCCTCCCATTCTAGCCTTAAAAACAAAACAAAACAAAACACTGTCTAGGTGTTCCTTTCCTTCTGTGACTTGCTTTTTCACTGCTTCCAGAAACCCTGGAAAGATCTTGTCCTTCACCCTCAAATCCCACCCAACCTTGGTTTCTGAATAATTTGACCCTCCCTTCCCCCAAGAGGTTTTCCTATGACAGTTTCTTGGTCACCGAATTGGGGTAAAGGAAGGTGGGAGAGTGCATTAGTCAACTTTCCATTATCATGACTACTTGAGTAAATCAGCTAAAAAGGAGGGAAGGTTTAGTTTGGCTTACAATGTCAGAAGTTTTCATCCATGGTCAGGTAGCCTACATTTGGGCCTATGGTGATAGCATAGGCAGCTAGGTAGACTTAAGCAGGAATGAGGAAATGCCTAAGGCCTTAATATTCCATTCTCCCTCACAGAGATAGAAACATAAAACCCCAGATGGAAATACCCTGGACAAACTATTCAGAAAGTTCCAGAAAGGGCAAAGAGGTTCAAATGTGGAAGGTGCCTCTTTTCACATTCTCAAAAGTACAGATATATGACTTCCTATACCTGGCATGCCATTGCACAATTGCAAAATCATTTGGGGAGGACCACAAAAGAAGAGTCCTAATTTGGGGCTCCCTAGGAACCCTACCTATTAGACAGTAAAACCCCAATAGCTTTGAAGTGATTGGTTCTTCCTTGAACTGCCTCTCCTCTCCTCAAAATGCAATTCCGCTTTGCTAATATATTACTATCTTAGTCTTAGATGTTGTATCTGAAGCACCCCAGGACATTTGGAACACACCATCCACCAGTGAGGCCACAAATCATGGTAGGGAGTATGTGGTAGAAGAGAATGTTCTTTCACCAACAGCCAGAAAGCAAAGAGAAAGAGATAGGGAGGGGATGGTGCTTTTCAAGGGCATGCCTCTCCCCCCTCCCCACACACACCATGACCTAATTTCCTTTCACCAGGCCCCAACTCTTAAAGGTTCCACCACCTTCCAATTGTGCCCCAGGCTTGCAATCAAGTCTTCAATGCACCAGTCTTTGGGGGAACATTCAAGATCCAAACTATAGCAGAGGGCTTGGGGCAGCTTCTTTCCAGAAAGGCTGCTCATATCAGCGGAGTAGGAGGCACAGCAAGGCAGGCATCCTCCAAGAAATACTTGGCCAGCTTTCCTACCTAGTTGCTAGTTTGCTGTCCCAGACACAGCCTGCCATGGACCACAAAACCAAGGGCGCAGGAGAGAGGCAGCTGCATTGCAGAGCACAAGCCTGCAAATGGCTCTTCAGCGCCTCTCTAAATCTGAGATGTGACTCTCAGCTAGGACATAAGTTATGGTGGAGCCAGAGTGGGTACCAACACATAACAATTCAGGGATCCTGTAGTTCCACTTAATCACAGGTTCAAAATACCCGGCATAAGCAAGGTTACACTTTATACCAAAGTGCCTTGAGTCATCGGCTCCCAGGATGCAAGGCAGCCTTGGCCAAAAAGGACTCTGGGTCCTTATGCCACCAAGACTGCAGGCATGCGTGCATGTCTTAGCCTGCGCTTGGCTGAGGCTTGGAAGGTCCCAATCACAGGAAAACAGAGGCCATTTGAAGTCCTGGGATAGCCAGGTCTGAGGGTCTGCCGGGTCTGAGGGGAATGGGATCACTCAATCACTGTCATTCTTGGCCAACCAGATGATTCAGCAGCTCCCAGCCTCTCCCTCCCCAGCAAGGTGATTTATAGTGCGCTCTGCAGGCCTACTGAGGGTGAGTGATGAAAGAGAACCCATCCTCCATGTGTCTGTGCATGCATGTGTGCGTGTATGTGTCAGTGAGTGTGCTTCACATGCACACTACACAGACAGTGCCAGATAGGAGTGGTGCAAGAGAGAGACACAAATATTTCCAGGTCTTTCTTTGCTACTCAACTTCTGATGGTTTCCATTGGAGAAATTCTCCTCACAGGTAAACACACACACACACACACACACACACACACACACACACACGTTCTGATAGCTCTTTAAGATCCTTCCTCAGATGAGGAGAAATGAGAAGGGTAGGAGTTTAAGACTTAACCTCTGCAGCTGTTTGGAGTGCAGAGCTTCTGGGAAGACAAACCAGAAGGTGCTTGCACCAGGTGCCAGTGGCTTATACCTGTAATCCTAGCTACTCAGGAGGCTGAGATCTGAGGATCATGATTTAAAGCCAGCCAGGCAGGAAAGTCAGTGAGGTTCTTATCTTCAATTAACCACCAAAAAAGCCAGAAGTGCAGCTGTGCCCCAAATGGTAGAGCGCTAGCCATAAGCAAAAAAGCTCAAGGACAGGGCATTACCCACAAACAGTGATTTTCCCAACCCTTTCTAAGTAGGATATCCTTAGACCTTTCTATAAATGTCACTGTCAGCACGATCAATGTCACCTTCCCCCACGTTTATCCCATTTCATGTTCCTAATTTATTCCCTAAGACAATCCTTTTGGTGATACTGTTAAGATCCCATGATAGTTCATTTTTGGTCAACTCAACTAAGACAGCAAGATGTCCGGACATAAAGTTAAACATGTTTTCTAGGGTGTGCCTAGGTGAGATTGACATTTGAATTGATGGCCAAAGTAAAGCAGATTGCTAGCCCTAATCTGGGTGAGTCAGAATTTCTCTCTGTTATTGTTGTTTCGAAGTTTTATGTTTGAAGCAAGTCTCCCAGTATAGATCAAGTTGGCCTAGAATTTCCTCTGTCACCTAGGCTGGCCTAAATATACAATCGTCCTGCCTCCGCTTCCCGAGTACTAGGATTATAAGTAAGAACCACCACACCTGACAGACACATGAGTCAATATCCTACAATAAATCTAACTGATTTATATCTCTTTTTTTGGGGTTGGTCATAGGGATTGAACTCAGGGCCTGACCATTGTCCCTGAGCTCTTCTTGCTCAAAGCTAGTGCTCTACCACTTGAGCTACAGCTCCACTTCTGGTTTTCTGATAGTTAGTTGGAGATCAGAGTCTCATAAAATTTCTAGCCTGGGCTGATTTTGAGCCACAATGCTCTGATCTCAGCTTCCTGAGTAGCTAGGATTACAGGTGTGAGCCAGCAGTGCCCAGCTAATCTATGTCTTTAATTGGTTCTATTTCTCAGAAGAACTATAACTAAGACAAATCTTGGTAGCAATAAAACCCTTTGGAGGACCTTTATCACTTGTCGCCATAAGGTTGAAACTGCTGAAAATGAAATCCAGAATCTCATCCTGTAACTGGATGAATCAGGATGCTTGACTCATAGAATGTTCACTATGAAAATAAGACCACTAACGGGGTACTGAAAACTTGAAGAGGGATGTGTAAGCTGATCTGGATAAAGCTAGGAACACTGCGCTCCTAATTTCTGATGTCTTCTTTGTAAATGGTAGAGAGCTCCCCACCCCCAGTGAGAACAACTTTTCCCCCCCTCCCCCATCTAGGTGTCTCATCTACATTTCTTGAGGAAATTCAAGACAATGTGAACTCTTCTCAGGATCCACACTCATCTCCTCTCTCTGCTTCTACTACTGAAGTCCAAGTGGACCCTTCAAGAGGAAGTATGCAGGGTGGCCCAGGAGAGGCTCTACTACAGAATCCAGACAATGACCCGAATTTTCTAACTCGTGCTGACAGGAATCTAAGCAACAGTTGGGCTGGGGAAGTGGCTCAGTAGTAAAGCACCTGCCTAGTAAGCCATAAGGCCTCGAGTTCAAACTCCAGGACCACCAAAAAATAAAGACATTTTAGGAACAAGTGGGAATAGATACTAAGAGCATGGGGCAATGGTAGAAGTGATCTTAAATTGGATCCATCTGAATTTACTGATGTATGCCCACTAAAGCAGAGAAAGTCTGCATTTAGTGCTGTAACTTGAGGAGTTACAAAGTGCTCTTAGTGTATGTTTGGTTGACAAAAACACGGGAATGAATTGGCCGGCTTGGGTTGAAAGTAGAGAATAGGATTCAAAAGTTTAAAAAGGTAGGTAGATAAGAGAGCATTTGTTATTTAAGACTTACTTTCCCACTCTAGAAAAGTCTAAAAGTCATACCTTTTATCTACCCCATGAGAAACAAATTCATGAAGAGAGCCTGGCACACTTGAAGAGCTCTATGATTGCGTTTCTCTTTAGGCCATACTTCAGAGCTGAAAGCACAGTCACTCAATTGGGAAAGCTAAAGTGCAGTGGGAATAAGTGGATCCTGAAGTGGCAAGAGCCAAGTGCCCAGCATTTGCCTGCCAAGGGCAAGGTTACCATAGCGAACCACAGAGTCAAGAGCAGAAGGCAGAGTAGTGTCATGCCCCCATACCCATGGCATTGGGAGAGATGATTCTGGAGTTTCTAGCAGTGAAATAGACAAGAAGCTTATTGAATACTTACTTCATCTCCAGAAGTAGAAAAGTCAAACTCAAACTACCTGCAATCCTAGCTACTCAGGAGACAGATCTTATGACTGATGTTTGAAGCCAGCCTGGGAAGGAAAGTCCATGAGACACTTATCTCTGATTAACCACCCAAAAGTCAGAAGTGGAGGTATGACTCAAGTGGTAGCGTGCCAATCTTTTTTTTTTTTTTTTTTTTTGGCCAGTCCTGGGGCTTGGACCCTGGGTCTGAGCACTGTCCCTGGCTTCTTTTTGCTCAAGGCTAGCACTCTGCCACTTGAGCCACAGCGCCACTTCTGGCCATTTTCTGTATATGTGGTGCTGGGGAATCAAACCCAGGGCCTCATGTATATGAGGCAGGCACTCTAACCACTAGGCCATATCCCCAGCCAGTAGCGTGCCAATCTTGAGCAAAAAATTTAAAATAAAATCTATGGGACAGTGCCTAGGCCCTGAGTATAAGCACCAGTACTGGTGTGAGAGCACACACACACACACACATGCGCGCTCACACACACACACACACACACACGTCATGGAATTGTATATTATGTGTATGTGTACTCATACATAGAGTTTGGGGTCTCTCTTAATGAATTAAATATCCAGTATTATCTGGGTATGACCTTGAGATGTTAGATATTAAATATTTTACAAAGAATATCCCTATCAGTTCTCACTTGGATGTCATAATCCATTTTTGTTACCCCACCTAACTAGAATCTTTCTCCTTTATCACAATGCAGGGTTGTAGTTTGGAATCCTAAATCAACTGTGTTGGTTCCCTAAGAATGAAGCTGCTTATGAACAGCACAGGGCAGAATATTTGGACCTGAGACTTCACACAGGACCTCAAAGGCCTATGGTAGCCAGGCACTGGTGGCTCACGCCTGTATTCTAGCTACTCAGAAAGTTGAGATCTGAAGATCTTGGTCTGAAGCCAGCCCCAGTAAGAAAGTCCATGAGACTCTTATCTCCAATTAACCACCAGAAAACTGAAAGTGGAGCTGTGGCTCTAAGTGGTAGAGGGTTAGCCTTGAGCAAAAAAAGCTCAGGACAGTACCCAGGCCCTAAGCTCAAACCCCATGACTGATCTTTTTTTTTAAGGTCTATGGTGATCCTGCCTTAACTATGTTTCTGATTTTCTATGACCCATGAACCTGCTGGGTCTGTCCCATTTGGAACCTCTCCCCCCCTCTCTCCCTCTCTCCCTCTTTCTCTCCCCTCTCCCCTCTCCCTCCTCTCTCTTCTCAGTGGAAATGCAACTCCTGATAAAGAGATAAGCAGATTAGGACTGGCAGAAATTAGGCCCCTTAAAGCAATCAAGCTGAAGATAAAACAGGAATTTAATGAAAATTGAAAATACAATCCATATTATGTAGCCATTAAAAATGATGTTTACCAGGAATTTGTAATAGCATGAAAAATGCTTGTATCACCACATTGAGCAAGAAAAGAGCAAATTACCAAATTGCATATACAGTTGAACACAATTATATTTTAAAAGAAGTGTAGTCAAATCATGGTGCTGACAACATGGCTACATGGTGATGACTGACTTTTAGTGAGTGGAGAAGCCTCCTCCTTCTCAACTTTAATCTACACCTCCCAAATCTTTCCTAGAATGATTATATGTCTCCTTTGGAAGAATTCTTAAATTTAGAACATAGAATGGTGAACTTTGTTTTGAAAATATGATTAGGAATCCCTTATATGGGAATGCGCCAATATTTAATTACTCAGTACCCAGCAGTTCTTCAAAATCCTTGGCAGAATCAAATCATCATTGCCAACTCCCCTCTCCCCACCTTCACCATGGCAGACTCCCCCCCGCCCCACATAATATCATGGCTGCACACTGCATTTGTGATTTCATTGATGAAGTCAGCTCGTTTCTGGCCATTTGGCCCACACACAAACCCAAAGCATGGGCCTACAAAAGGGCCTAGTTTCAACTCTGATCTCCCTGGTATTTTTCAGATCAAGTGACAAGCTCTAGGGACTTTGGCCCAGCCCCCTGTCCTTTTGTATCTGGTAGTTCACTCTTTCTCCCCTTCAGCCTCTCCTGATTGACAGAGTCCACCTGTCAATCACAAGCCCTGCTCAGTGGCCTTTGAGAAGTTAATGGGACTGGGGAGCAGGACTGGGCCTGCCCACTGGAGTTAATGCCTGCCTTTCCTGACATGAGCATTCTTCCACCTGCCGAGGCTAAGACCTCTCCCAGCCTCCTCGCCATGCCCCTGGAGTGTCCAGCAGGCCTTGCACAATGCCTTGCCGCCTTCATTATCCCTGTGGGTCTTCTGGGCCCCTTCCCAGTGCAGGGTGCCATTCAGGCTCATCCGCACCTCTAAATTCAGTGTTAGGCCACCTGACCCTGTCGGCAGTAATTTCTGTGACAAGGCTCAGTGTGGAAAAGGCCAGTGACACTCTTTCTCAACAGATCAGGCCCCACAAGACCTTCTTTGACCCTGCTTGTCTCCCACTACTGCTCCCCACAGAGGCCAAAAATGGTGGGTGGGAGGCCAGTGGAGGCTGCAGCACACTGGGGCTGACTCTAGAGGTTTCAGAAAGGCCCCTAGCAGTATGGTGAATGAGAGAAAGAGGGGAGAATCAATAAAGGGAAAGCAGATATTGAGCAGATCGTGAACACAGTGGTGGAGAGAGAATGAACTCAGAACTCCTGCTGGGAAACATGAAAGAGAGAGAGACAGAGACAGAGAGAAGAATGAATGCATGCAAACATCTCTAGACAGATACCCAGGTGAAAGCTTTTGTCATGACTATTAAAAAGAAACCTAAGGGGGGCTGGGGAGATAGCCTAGTGGCAAGAGTGCCTGCCTCGGATACAAGAGGCCCTAGGTTCGATTCCCCAGCACCACATATACAGAAAACGGCCAGAAGTGGCGCTGTGGCTCAAGTGGCAGAGTGCTAGCCTTGAGCGGGAAGAAGCCAGGGACAGTGCTCAGGCCCTGAGTCCAAGGCCCAGGACTGGCCAAAAAAAAAAAAAAAAAAAAAAGAAAGAAAGAAACCTAAGGGAGCCAGGTGCCAGTGGTTCACGCCTATAATCCTAGCTACTTAGGAATGTGAGATCTGAGGATTGTGGTTCAAAGTCAGCCCGGGCAGGAAAGTCCATGTGAGACTGTTAATTCCAACTAACCACTAAAAAAAAATGGACCTGGTGCTGTGGCTCAAGTGGTAGAGCACTAGCCTTGAGCAAAAAAAAAAGCTAAAAAAAAAAAAAGAAGAAGAAAAGAAAAGAAAAAAGGCCCTGAGTTCAAGCCCAGAACTGGCACAAAAAAAAAAGAAAGAGAAAGAAAATAGGGAAGGGAGGGAATGGCTTAGTAAAAGGAAAATATGAAGCAGGCATTCACTGCTTAGAAACATGGATGCATTTTGTCCTCCATTGTAGGCCCCCCTTAATAACATAGCCTGAGGAAGAAATGAAAATTGTTGCATTTGTTATTTGGCTAGCCACATGGTTGCATGCTGGTCACTGAAGACTTTCTGGCCTCTCTTTTTTATTCTAAAGGTGAGCACATCTGATCAAGGAAAGCCTCTCACATTAGGCCTGGTGCCAACACTGATTTAGAACCCAGGGAAAGGCCTGCAGCTGAGCAGGGCTTTGCCAAACCTGCCAGTGTGCACTGGGTAGAAATGAAGCCAGGCAGAAGCTGGCCTGGCTGTCTAGGGGCTGTGGTTCTGAGATCGAGATCCTCAATCTCAGCCACCAGCCCAGGTTGCCAGGGGCTGACACCATAGCTTCACTTACAGATTTGTTCCCCTGGTAAAAGAAATCATATCCCAGGCGACTGTCAACTGATATACAAAAGGAAAATCAAGAATAAAAAGAAATCTGCACAGGCTAAAAAAAGACAAACAACTACAAAAGCAATACTTGCAAAACTGTTTGGTGTAAGTGAATTGAACACCTGGGGGGGGAAGGGAAAGGGGGAGGAGGGGGGTATGAGGGACAAGGTAACAAACAGTACAAGAAATGTATCCAATGCCTAACGTATGAAACTGTAACCTCTCTGTACATCAGTTTGATAATAAAAATTTGAAAAAAAAAGAAATCTGTACCTACAATGCAAAGAAAGGAGGAAGAACTTTGACAGTTCTTCTAAGCCAGCAAAGAAGGGCCAGGGAACCAGTGGTTCTGAAAATCTTGGCTGCAATCCAGGCATCCGTGGCTCACACCTATAATCCTAGGTACTCAGGAGGCTGCGATCTGAGGATCAAGGTTCCAAGACAGCCAGAGCAGGAAAGATTATCTCCAATGAGCCACCACATGTCCATACAAATGGAAGTGGTGCTCAAATGGTAGAGCACTTACTATCCTTGAGCAAAAAGAGCTCAGGGACAGTGCCCTGGCCCTGAGTTCAAGCCCCAAGAGTGGTAACAAACAAACAAACAAACAAATAAATAAGTAACCCTGGAAAAAAGCAAGATCTTGATTAATTTTAAAAAGCCAATGCATAGGGCTGGGCTATATGACTTGAAGGTAGAGCGCTTGCCTAGTAGGCCCTGAATTCCACCCCCAGCTCCAGCTCCATGTACACACACTAAAGCAAGCACTTGTCAGGTAGCAGTGGCTCATGCCCATAATCCTAGCTTCTCAGGAGGCTGAGATCTGAGGATCATGGTTCAAAGCCAGCCCGAGCAGAAGAGTCCATGACACTTTCAACTTCAATTAATCACCAGAAAATCATAATTAGTGGCAGAGTGCTTGCCCCTTTCCAAATTCTTGACACACCGGATCTATGAGCAAAAGAAAAATAGTAGTTCTTTCAAGCAAGTAAGTTTGGGGCTATTTGTTACACAGAAGAATAACTGATACACCTCTCTTGTAGATCAGCCATCATCTCTCTTAAAGCCACACATGGCTATTGGAGTAAACTGAGATATAAGGAGAAAAGTCATGGGGAGTCTTTCTTTATAGACAACTGGCATATGCCCCTTTTCCTATCTGTCCTCCATTCCACTGGCTGGAATGTGGATGCAAAAGTTGCAGCCATTGGCACCATCTTGGATCAAGAGCTGACTGACATTGGGCCTAGAGTTCATATATAGTTGATTGACTAGAACACAGGGGTGTATCAAACAGCAGATGTCTGCATACAACAGAATATAGTCACCATCCAGCCCTAAGTCTCATTCTTCCAAACTTTTGTGTAAAATAGCAATAAAGTACTGTGACTTGTTGAGGCCCCAG
This sequence comes from Perognathus longimembris pacificus, assembly GCF_023159225.1. Lineage (NCBI taxonomy): Eukaryota > Metazoa > Chordata > Mammalia > Rodentia > Heteromyidae > Perognathus > Perognathus longimembris. Next base: position 86,055,229 of record NC_063188.1, on the reverse strand, counting down.
TGAATTCCTTGAACTTGTTCCTGAACTTTACCTTAACTGGTACAACAGCAAATGAAATGCACAAACACTGCCAGTTGATTTGGTGTTCACAGACAAAGGAGATGGTCAAAGTCTCCCCTGGGGCAAGGCAGAGCACCAAATGAGACCAAATGTCCTTCTCCCAAGGTCTAGAAACATTCAGGAGAAGCTCACTAGCTGTTGTTGTTGTTGTTGTTTTTTGTGGGCATGCTGGTTCTGGGGCTTGAACTCAGTGCCTGGGCTCTGCCCTTGAGCTTGTATGATCAACACTAGTTCTCTACCACTTGAACCTCAGCTCCACTTCAGGTTTTTTGGTGCTAAATTGGAGATAGGAGTCTCACAGACTTCTATGCTCCAGCTGGTGTCCAATCACAATCCTCAGATCTCAGCCTCCCCAGTAGTCAGGATTATAGGCATGAGCCACTGGCACCCAGCTCCCACTAGCTATTTTAAAGCTCTTTCCCCACATAGTTAGGAAAATTGGTGAACTAGGATCAGCTGGATCCAGGTTCCCATGGATGTTATGCTAGATAATCACCAGGGGAGACTGAGGTCTTCGGGTGGCAGGTACTGAGTCTAGCTTCAAATTTGTTTGTACTGAAGGCATCATCGAGGGCTAAATTCTTATCAAATTGCTCTAGTATAGCTTTATACTAATGGATGTCTATACGCTAGGCATAGTGGCACACAACTGCATTGACGCTCACAGAAAGAAGTGTAAGAGGCCGGGCTCTGGTGGCTCATGTCTGTAAAGGCTGAAATCTGAGAATTGGGGTTCAAAGCCAGGCCCAAACAAGAAAGTTTATGAGACTCCTCTCTCCAATGAACTACCAGAAAACTGGAAGTGGTGCTGTGGCTCAAAGTGGTAGCTTGCTAGCTACCTAGTTAGCTAGAAGAGGAGGAGAACGAGGGTGAGGAGGAGTAAGAAACCAGGATCCCAATCCACACAGCTGGCAAGAGGACATACTGCAACTCAGTATGATGATTCCAAAATCCAGGGGGATGAAATTAACCTTATGGATACTGATTCTCTCTTCCCTATCCAACTGGAGTCAGCTTTCTGAGCTGACACACCTTCCTCCCTCCCACCCACCCCACCCCCGAAAGAAACTTGGGACACTCCCAAAGAGCTGGCAACTTCTGTTTTGGCAAGGATCTTTAGCCAGACTACAGATGAAGATGAAAGAGAGTATGCTGGAACAGGCTCTGGCAAGTGGGCAATGCCCCCGAAAGAGCTTCGTAATGGATCACTGGTCCAGAGCTTGGCGAGGGCTGGAGATGCAGTGCTTGCTGTTGGCCTCCAGCCACAGAAGCCACCTGTGAAAGAAGCCTGGGTGTGTGCGTGTGGGGAGCGGAACAAGAAGAGCCAGCCAGGGGTGACTAACTGCTGGGGAAAAATTCTCAACCTTGCAACTGAATGATTACTAATTGCTCCTTCTAGAAAAGCTCCAAGCCCCTCTTGTCCTCTCACCTTTACCTTCACCCCTAAACCCTCTCCCCCTAAACTTCATGACTTGCAAACCACCAATTAGGAGGCAACAGACACTACTAGTGGCTAATTAATACTAATTAACAGGACTACTTAAAGTAAATGCTATTTAAAAAGCTAAAAGTGTTTACCTGTTCCTCAGTGAAACTTGGGAAGGCCATGTCAAGGTCACTCAGTGGCCCTATTGTCTCCTATTCATTGCTTTCTTTTTTCTTCCTCTCTGGCCACTGCCTGTGTCACTTTGCTCAAGACAAAGATCCTGCCTTCTTTTCTTTTTCTTATATCTTTTTTTGCTAGTCCCAGGGCTTGAACTCTGGGCCTAGGTGATGTTCCTGAGCTTTTGCTTGAGGCTAGCACTCAAGCCATAGTGCCATTTCCAGCTTTTTCTGAGTAGTTTATTGGAGCTAAGAACCTCACAGACTTTCTTGTCCAGGCTGGCCTTGAACCTCAGATCTCAGCCTCCAGAGTAGCTAGAATTATAGGCCTGTGCCACCACTAGTGCCTGACCTGCCTTTTAAAAATTAATGTTACTGTGATTTGAACACCCAGACTGGCTTTTGCATACTAGGCAGGCACTCTCTCATTTGAGCCACACCCTCAGGCCTTTTTGCTTTCATTATTTTGCTTTTCATTATTTTCTCACGCTTGCACCTAAGCAAGCCTAGAGGGATTTCGATGCTCCTTCTTACCATTTCATAATATCTGGGATGTCTACCTGTTTACTGGTTGTGATAGGTTCTTGCAAACTTTTTTGCTTGGGCTGGCCTTAACCACAATCCTACCAATCTCTGCCTCCCAAATAGCTAAGCTCACAGGCTTGAGCCTCTATACCTAGTTAGAGTCTGCTTTTGTGGGGGGGGGGGTGCTAGTCCTGGGGCTTGAACCCAGGGGGTGGGTGCTGTCCCTGAGCTTCTTTGCTCAAGGCTAACGAACACTCTACCGCTTGCACCATAGCTCCACTTCTGGCTTTTTGGTGGTTAATTGGAGAGAAGAGTCTCATGGAATTTCCTGCTTAGCCTATCTTTGAACCATAATCCTCAGAATTCATATTCTTGAGTAGCTAGGATTACAGGCGTGAGCCACCAGAACCCAGCTTATACTCTTCCTTCTTGATTGCTGGTTATCAGCTGCCTTCTCTACTGCCCCTGGAACAATGCTCTAGTGCAGATATAAGAAGAATAGAGTCTGCCAGGGATGTTTGTTCTGTCAGAAACACATGAAGGGTCCTCTCAAAGTGGCCTCAGGGCTGTGAATCTTGTTACTCAGTGTAGACTCCTTGTGCATGGAGTCTTTACTACATAAGCAAGACACTGTGGAAGTCAACTCAGAGATATCTACTAAGGGTTTTCAGCTCTCCACCTTCCAAGCACAAGGTGGAATTGCATTTCCTAGCCTCCTCTGGCTGAGTGGATCCATGTGATTCATAGTGACCAATGAGTTACAGGAAGTGATTTGTATCACTTCCGGGTCAGGGCATTTCATGGTCAGGCTAGGGCCCTCCACTGTTTCCTTTCCCTGTACTACAACAAATGGCCATATTCTAAGCAGAGACCCATCAGTCTGTGACCTACTGTAAGCACCAGATACCACAAAAACCCAGCCAGTCCCAAATGGGAGGCATGTGTTTGAGAAAATAAATCCCTTGGAGAAATTGTGACTCAGCCACAGGGGCTCTTATCCTCTTGTAGTGGGGCCATTTTCCAATTTGGGAAGTCTTGTCCACATACTTAAGGGATTAGAATTGTCATACAACACTGAACAAGTCGACATGAGGCTCATCCCCCCACAGCAGTTCTGGGATGTCTGTCCTGTCATCCAGTACTGTCATGCTTCAAAAAAAAAAGCCTCTTGGCACCATTTGTGTGGTTCTCTTGGCCATCTTTATTGCTTTCCAGTGTTCCCATGGTGGAGCATTGGACTGGTTATGACACATGCTACATGCCACAGCTCTTTCCCATGCTTTTCACGGAAATGCCTGACTTGCTCAGAACAATGTTGCAGCTCACATGGCGTCAGCAAAGTCTCATTCTTGATAGTGACTCAGTTGTCATGGCAAATTCACCTCCATGCAATAGTGGCCTCTGAGGACACTCCCAGATAAGCTATCCCAGGGATCGTAAAAAAAGAAAGACTTTAAGATCCAGGAGAAAAAGATTCAACCATACAGGATATGAAATCAACTGAATACAACACACACTCAGGAGGGAGGGTGGGAGGATCCATGAGTGGAAGAATGCAGTGCCTGAATCTTGGGGCTAGAGTAAAGTTCTGTCCTCTTTCCGATGCAATCTTCCGCCTTCCTTCTTTAAAAAAAAAAAAAAAAAAAGAGGTTGAGATCTGAGGATTTCCATCTGAAGCCAGCCAGGACATACAAGTGCCAGAGACTCTTTTTTATTTCTTTTTCTTTTTGTAGGCTGTGAAGCTTGAACTCAGGGCCTGGATGCTGTCCCTGAGCTCTTTTGCTCAAGGCTAGCACTCTACCACTTTGAGCCACAGCTCTACTTCTGGTTTTCTGGTGGTTCATTGGAAATAACAGTCTCACTGACTTTCCTGCCTGGACTGATTTCGAAACATGATCTTCAGATCTCAGCCTCCTGAGTAGCTAGGAATATATGTACAAGTCACTGGTGCCCAGCCCCAGAGACTCTTATCTCCAATAAACCAGCAAAAAAGCCGGAAGTAGAAGTGTAGCTAAAGTGGTTGTGTCGGTCTTGAGTGAAATAGCTATGGAAGAGAGCTAGGCCCTAAGCTCTAGCCTCCCACCACCCACCACCCACCAAAACAAAGATCTAAATTCACTAGGGTTCATTAGGGTAGGAAAAAAAAGATGTCATTAACATCCTGGAAGTCTGAAAGTAAGTGGGCAAAAAGTAACTGTCCTAGGAAACCGATATCTAAAAAGTTCTGGAAGCTAAGTGACTAGGGATAGAAACCTAAAGAAGTGAAATCATTCAGGTAACAGAAGCCCAGAAGGACAGAGGAATCACAGGCACCAGTACTGCAGAAGATAAGATGGGCTGAAGCTAGGTTACTTACACATCTGTTGAAGAAGCACTGAGCCTGCCACCTCTCACAGCCAAGTCCCTGCACCAATTCTCCTGACCATCTTACCTGGAAGTCACTTCCTGGAGATATTGAGGGGAAAGGACTCCAGGCTTGGGAAACTGTGCTCAGGTAACCCCAAAGGTGTCATAGTGGAAACAGAGGATGCTATACTAGAAACAGTTAATGAATGATCATGGTCATTTCAAGCCATTTAAGTTGTGAGATGATTTGGTACACAGCAGCAGTAGATAACTAATACAGAAAACAAACTATGACTATGGAAAGCATGGTGCATTATTAGCTTTCCATCACTCTAACAAAATTCCTACAACAATTAAGAAGAGAAAAGATTGATTAGGGCTCACAGTTTTGGAGTTTTCAGTCCATGATCATTGGTCCCATTGCTTTGAGCAGTGGTGAGAAGTGCATGGTAAAGCAAAATTGCTCACCTTGTAACCAGGAGGAAAGGAGGATGCTAAGGTTGAGATACCACAGTTTCATTAAATCACTGGGAAAACACCAGTGATATACAGGCTTCCCACTAAGGTACCTCCTGAAGGCTCCAACATTTCCCAATAGTGCCACCTTAGGGACCAAACTTTTTACCTATGGGCTTTTGGGAAGCATGTGGTTTTCAGAATGGATATCCTATATATTGAAGATAGGCAAGGAAGTTTCTCATTCATTCCACAGTGACCAGAATGGAAGCCAGGCAGGATATGGGCCTCAAAGAAGAAATCAAAGCACCTTAGGAGTTTGTTTGAATGTATTTAGAAGAGATGCACACTTCTTTGGGAAGGGTAAATTTAGATTAGATACACAGAAAGTTAAACAAACACAGAGAGGGCAAGAGACAAACAGTTGCTCTAAGTAAAACAAAACTTGTATTCAGAGCATACTACATGAAATGACAGTGAATAAATTAACATCACATAAACACTGAATATTGATTTCACCAAAAAGTATGATACAATTTTACTAGGATAATGAGAGCAAGAGAAGTGTATGTGTGTGTGTGTGGGGGGGGGTCATTCAACTTGATTTTCAAAGGAAGAAAGAAGATTGTCTTCTAGGATTGTCCAGGACAAAGTACAAATTGAGTGACTTAAAGGACCAAAATGTAAGTCCTCACACTTCTAGAAGTCTAGCAGTCCAAGACTGGGGTGTTGGCAGGGCCGCATTTTTGTTACAAGCCCAGAAGGACTGCCTGCCTGTTTAAAACATGTGCTTCTCTTTCCCAGCTTTCTCGTGACTCTAGGCACATGCTAGTACAGTTTTGATTTATTTATCTGTGATCTGCACACAACCATCAGCTCCTGCAAGTTCATCGCAGCCATTGTTCCCCACGATTCTCTATGCTGCTAATCACCTGTAAAGGAGATACTGCTATTATCCACCTCTTCAGATGGTAGAACTGAGGCACAGAGGAGTTCAACAATTTGCCCACGGTCACACAGCTAATTAGAAGAGGCTAGATTGGAATGGCAACATTGCTTCTTCCTTCCTTCCTTCCTTCCTTCCTTCCTCCTTTCTCTTTCCCCCCCATTTCTTTCTTTCCTTCTTTCTCTCTTTCCTTTTGGTGCCAGTTTTAGGGCTTGAACTCAGGACCTGGGTGCTGTCCCTGAGCTTTTTTGCTCAAGGCTAGCACTCTATCACTTGAGTCATAGCTTCACTTCCAGTCCTTGGATATTTAATTGGAGATAAGAGTCTCACAGACTTTCCCGCTCAAGCTGGCTTTGAACTGCAATCCTCAGCTCTTAGCCTCCTGAGTAGCTAGCATTATAGGTGTGATCCTGGCTTGATTCTCTTATTTCTGTCTCATGTTGGCCTTGCCTACACTGTAGAATATGGAGCCACACCCATAGGAACACAGCCTTGGTTAGATGTACCAAAAGAAAGCTGGAGGAGGGGGGATGCTTGCCTGTACAGCTTTGATGAATGGGTGGGGTACACTGCGCTCTTGTCCTGGGCCAGGTGAATCTCATTATGTTTGCATTCTCTTAGGAAGCTATGCCATCTGGGCAGCCATATTCATTTCTGTGTAGTCCATCCTACCCTGTTGCTGCAGCTGACTGAGCTAGAAAGGCCCCCTACCCAAGACCAGCCAATCAAAGGCTCTTCTAGGAACTAGGGCAGGCCAATTGGCCAATCAAGTCTTCCCAACTGTGCAAAGTGGAATGGGAGCAAGCAAAGTGAAACATTACAAATAGAAAATAGGGGCAGTATCTCCCTAGGTCTCTTTACCTCTTGTAAACTCCACCATGCTCTGTACCCTGTGCCTTGCATTTCTCCTTACCCCTCTCTATGCCTCCTCTTCTCTGTTTAGATATTTTCCTCTCCATGCCTCCAGTTTGAGTTTGTTCTCCATTTTTTACTTCTATCTCCTCATATAGTGCTTTTGCTAGTTAGACTTTGAGTTTCTATTGTGCATTCTCTCTTTCTCTCTCTCTCTCTCTCTCTCGTGTGTGTGTGTGTGTGTGTATGTGTACCAAAATCAACCTTTTCTCTTCTTAATTGTTGTAGGCATTTTGCTATAGTGATGGAAAGCTAACAATGCACCACACTTTCCACAGTCTGAGGTCACTTTGACAGGGCATGGAAGGGCTGATATGTCATCGGCTGTTATTCAAAACCTCTGACCACAGGGGAAGGCAGTGAGTGATACCTCATCTGTGAACGTGGGGGCCATCCCAGCTTGCTCTCCCTTACTTCTCAGGGCTCTGTTGGATGGAAGGTTTCTAACTGATGTGCAGGAGGGGCAGAAAAGACTGAGGAATGAAAGAGGCAAGGGGAGGAAAGCAGGGATTGGTAAGCAAGGAGACCAGGGAAAGAGAAGGAGGAAGAATCCATCTGGGGAAGCAAAGACCACAGACTAAACTCTCTGAGGAGCTGCCAGCATCCAGCCTCCTCATGGACCTCATGAAGACACAGACCTCATGAAGCCTCCATTATGGCCCTTGAGCTTTGTGGGTGGGCTTTCCCTACAAAAAGCCAAGAGCATCGTAGTAACAGAATTCTCATGTGAGCTATTCTAATGTGAACAGCAAAGAGAAAGACAAGGAAATGGCAGCCCTGTAGGAGGTGAGGCTCGAGGTGAAGGTGGTATTTCCTGGCAAAAGGATGAGGAAGGAACACAGCCAGAGTTCCTTGCCAAATTCCCCAGCTCAGAGAGTCCTGGATGAAGGACCCAAAAGGCTTCACCTCCAGCCAGAAGTGAAGCTGCAACCCAAGTGGCAAAGTGCTAGCCTTGAGCAAAAAAGCTCAAGGACAGTGCCCAGGCCCTGAGTTCTGGACCCAAGAAGGATATGCATGTGTGGGTGCATACACACAGGCGCACACACACACACACACACACACACACACACACACACACACACACACACACACGGAGAAAGAGAGAGAGAGAGCTTTCTGCTTCATTAACCAAATGAGACAAGACTTAGAGGGGTCAGTAATGGGAAAGGGAATATGGTCATCACTTGGGAGCACACAAAATTGGAAGGCTCAGAGAGGTATCTGTACAAATGCTTCTAGCAGCTGGATAGAAAGAGAAACCTAGTCGGGTGCTGGTGGCTCACACCTATAATCCTAGCTACTCAGGAGGTTGAGATCTGAGGATCTTGGTTTGAAATCATCCAGGGCTGAAACGTCCCCATGATACTCTTATCTCCAATTAACCACTCAAAAACCAGAAGTGGTGCCGTGGCTCAAAGTTGTAGAGTGCTGGCCTTAAGCACAAACAGGCTCAGGGATAGCACCCAGGCCCTGAGTTCAAGGCCCACGGAGGAGGAGGAAGAGGAGGAGGAGGAGGAGGAGGAGGAGGAGGAGGAGGAGGAGGAGGAGGAGGGGGAGGAGGGGGAGGGGGAGGGGGAGGAGGGGGAGGGGGAGGAGGAGGAGGAGGAGGAGGAGGAGGAGGAGGAGGAGGAGGAGGAGGAGGAGGAGGAGGAAGAGGAGGAGGAGGAGGAACCTGGAAGGTCCTAACATAGGAGCAAAGTTGTGCCTGGAGATGGAAGAAACAGCCAGAAGGAACAAACCCTAAGAGGGGTGGGCTTAGGGAACAAGCAAAGTGGGGTATCTGAGTTGCCAAGGAAGCTAGATGAGGAGACAAAGGAGAAACCAGGAAAGAGGGAGGAAGAGAAGCAGGAAAAAGTGGCATCCATTGGAGGAGCTATGGGGGGGAGTGGCAAATGCAATGGAGGCAGGAGTGGGTCAGCCATGTGGGGAGGTGAGAAGACAGGGAGGGAAAAGAAAGAGCACAGAAACAGATCTGGTGACACTAGCTCATTGGTGGCAGGAGAACAAAAGTTAACCCAGAAGGACATTCACTGGTTTGGAAGCCAGGTGGAGATTTAGAATTTATGACCCAGCCTGCAAAAGGAATAAATTGCCCCCCAGGGACTGTGAGCTAATCATATCACGTGATGAGGCCTCAGGCAGGCCCAGTGGAGGAGGAGCCCAGCCCGGAACAGAAGCCCACTTGCTCAAGCTTAAGGAGATAGAATTTATGGGAAGAACAAGAGGCCATCACAGATCAAGGACAGGAAGTACAGCTGCCCTCCAGGGACTGGGAGGGACAACTGAGGAGTCATCCGGAACCTTGGCTGCTATGCATTCTCTCTCTTTCTCTTTCCCTGGTCTCCTGGCCTCTGATCCCTGCTTTCCTCCCCTTGCCTCCTTCATTCTTCAATCTTTTCTGCCTCTGGGCACAGGGTGGGCCCTTTCTGTTCATTCACTTGTTTGTATGTGTGCCCATCCTGGGCCTTGAACACGTGGCCTGGGTGCTGTCCTTGAGTTATTGTGCTCAAGGCTAGTGCTCTACTGCTTGGGCCACAGTTTCATGTCTGGGTTTTGGTGCTTAATTGGAAATAAGAGTCTCCTGGACTTTCCTGCATGGGCTGCCTTTTAACTTTGATCCTCAGATCTCAGCCTCCTGGGTAGCTAGGCTTACAGGTATGAACCTAACTGCAAGGTCTACCCCAGTAGGGCTCCAAGCAGATGCCCCCACTTGTCTAAAGTCTCTGCCCAGTACCTATGTTACCTAGGTAACTGGCATACCTAGAGGCAGCCACCTCCCCTCACCTGGCCACACCTCCTGCCCTGCCCTAAACAAGGCAGGGCCGGGTAGGGGTCGCGCCTCCTCCCTGGCCATGCATCACCTCAGCCATAGGCCAGCAGTTTGGCACCATATTAAAGTAGGTAGCTGATAAAGGAGAATGACACCCAGTATTCAGACAGGAGAGAAAAGTTTATTCCCAAACTACTGGCCTGTGGTGGAGGTGATGCATGGCTGGAGAGAAGGGGCAATCCCCACCCGGCCCTGCCTTGTTTAGGGCAGGGCAGGAGGTGTGGCCAGGTGAGGGGAGGTGGCTGCTTCTAGGTATGCCTGTTACCTAGGTAACGTAGGTACTGGGCAGAGACTTTAGACAGATGAGGGCATCTGCATAAAGCCCTTATGGGGTGGACCTTATACTAATTCAAGCACCTAGGCCCTGAGTTCAAGCCCAAGGACCAGCACAAAAAAAAGAAAACAGGAAAGGAAAGGAGGGAGGGAGGGAGGGAGGGAGGGAGGGAGGGAGGGAGGGAGGGAGGGAGGGAGGGAGGGAGGAACTGGCTCATTCAAGGTTGCAAAGTTTACCAATGGCTTTATATGCACAATCTCATCAGATCCCCTCTCAAGATCCTTGCAATGTAAACTACATTATCATCCTATGTATTTATTTGCTCATTCATATATATATATATATATATATATACATATATATATATATATAGAGAGAGAGAGAGAGAGAGAGAGATAAGGTCTAGAGACCTGTGGTCCAGGCTGGCCTTGATCTCCTGGGCTCGAGTGATCCTCCTGTCCAAGCCTCTGGAGTATATAGGACTATAAGCCCCTGCTTATGGTTTCAGTTCATTCTAGTTATAGGGACCAGGTTCAGAGAGGTGAGGTCGCTCACCCAAGGCCATAGAGTGAGTTATTGGTGGGATGACTATAGCTGGGATTTTTAGCTCATTTCTACCGTTGCTTTCACTCTTCTGCCCTGGAGTCAGCCATTTTGGTGTGTTCCTTATTGAGAAGGTGGTGATTCAAAGAAATCTTTCCCACATTTTTTCCCCAGAGGCTGACACTGAGCAGGAAACAGAGGGAACAAGGGCAGGAAGAGGTGTGGAGCCCCCCAGAGCATAGTTCTCCTTTGCTTTCAGAGGCCACCTCCTCTTCCTCTCAGCATTTTCTGTTTCCCATACATGCAAAACTAGGGGCCAATGTCCTCCTGATTCAGCGCACAACTCTACAACAATCTTGAATATTTTTGTACTCCATCCACTTAAGCAGGAAGGAAACCTTGACACAGGTGACAATGTGTGTTTGAAGACATTATGCAAAGTGCAATTAATCAGTCACAAAAGGAAAAATACTGTAGATTTCACTGAAGGCAGGTCCGCAGAGCAGGCAAATTCATGGGAAATGCAGGGATGGTTGTCAGAGGCTAGGGGGATCCCAGAGAAGAGGAGTTTAAGGGGGACAGAAGAAAAAAGTTTGGGAGCCAGCCAAAGCGCTCGTAGCTCATGCCTGTAAACCCAGCTACTCAGCAGGTAGCAATTTGAAGATCACAGTTCAAAGCCAGCCTGCCAGGCAAGTCCCTGATACTCCTCAATTAACCAACCAGCAAAAAGCCAGAACTGGAGCCATGGCTCAGGTGGTAGAGCATCATCCTTGAGGGCAAAAGCTAAGAGACAGGACCCAAGCCCTGAGTTTAGAGCCTAGTATTGGCACAAGAAAAAAAAAGAGAAAGAAAAGAAAGAAGGAAGGGAGGGAAGGAGGGAGGGAGGGGTGGGAGGAAAGGAGGGAGGAAGGGAGGGAGGAAGAAAGAAGGAAAGAGAGAGAAAGCAAGCAAGCAAGCTTGGGAACTAGGAAGTAGTAACGGCTGTGTTGATGGTGGGAATGTATTTAATGTCACTGGGCTGGACCCTTAGAAATGGTGAAAATGGTAAGCTCTCTGTTAGGTGTCTCTTAGACCATTAAAAACAAAGATGAATTCAATACCCATTTGATGAGGATCAACTCTGTAGTCCGTACTTGGTGTTCAAAGGCACAAAGCAGCAGCTTTACCTTCTAGGACCCGTGAGCATGCTGGGGCCAAGAGTGCTGGGCGGAAGCCGGCCCAGGTAGGGAGCTGGCTCTGGTGAAGCCTTGCAGAAGGAAGCAGCGTTTCCAGGAACTGAGATGACCTCGTGTTAGGTGGGGAGTGGGGTGGCTGGGGGACACATACAGCATTCCAAACCAAAACAGCAAGGAGAAAAAAATCTAGACCTGTCAAGAAGCATGCCGTTCAGCCCCCTGCCCTCCAAGACCCTTGCCTTTATTTTATTTTATTTTTTTACAGTCCCAGGGCTTGAACTCAGGGCCTGGGCACTGTCCTTGAGCTTCTTTTGCTCAAGGCTAGCACTCTACCACTTGAGCCACAGGCACCACTTCTGGCTTTTTCTGATCATGTGGTACTGAGGAATCAAACCCAGGGCTTCATGCATGCTAGGCAAGCAACTCTACCACAAAGCCACATCCCCAGCCCTTCCTTGCCTTTATTTTTTGGGATGTAACAAGATGCATACCCCCACTATGTACATTGCTAGGTCTACAGCCACGCTTCTTTACCATCTGTAGTGAAGGACCACATTTTCTGTAGACAGATAGATACAAATATAGATAGAATGATTTTGTTTTGTTTCACACAGGTACTGGGGCTTGAACTCAGGGCCTGAGAAATGTGGTTTAGCTTTTTCACTCAAGGCTGGCACTCTACCACTTGAGCCACAGTTCTACTACCAGCTTTTTGGTGGTTAACTGGAGACAAGAGTCCCATGGGACTTTCCTGTTCAGGCTGGCTTCAAACTGTAGTCCTCAAATCTCAGCCTCCTGAGTAGTTAGCATTACAGGCATTAACCATTGATGCCTAGCTGCATAGATTTATTTGTTTGTCTGTTTATTTATGTGCCAGTCCTGGGGCTTAAATTCAGGGTCTGGGTGCTGTCCCTGAGCTTTTGTGCTCAAGGCTAGTGCTCTATCACTTTGAGCCACAGCTCTACTTCCAACTTTTTGTAGTTAATTGGAGATAAGAGTCTCACAGACTTTCTGTCTGGGCTAGCTTTGAATCATGATATTCAGATCGCAGCCTCCTGAGAATTATAGGCATGAGCCACCAGCAACCAGCCACAGTTTGTTTTTTATTAAAGGAAAAAAAATCAGTCTGAACTTGGGTCCCCGTGGCTCACACCTATAAACTAAGCTACTCAGAAGACTGAGATTCTGAGGATTATGGTTTAAAGCCAACCTGGGTAGAAAAGTTTTCAAGATTCTATGTCAAAAATAACCAGCAAGGGTTGGGATGTAGCGCAGTCACAAAGTACTTGCCTAGCAAGTGCAAAGTCCTGGATTCGATCTCTAGTACTAAAAGATGAAAAGACAAAAAAAAATGCAGTTAACAAACCCAAACAAGCAAACGAAACTCAGCAAAAGCTGAGCTTGGAGACACAACTCAGTTGGTAGACTGCCAGTTGAGGAAGCAAGTCAAGCAAGTATAAGGTTTTGAATTCAAACTGGAAAAAACAAGTCCAGTCAATTGTAGACCTGTATATGGCACTACTGCTTATGACAGTTACAGAGCTTGTCCACAGGAGACAGACATTCAAACTTAATCTAGATCTTGTTCAACCGGCTTGAATGGCATTATAATATCCAAGTTGTTTTGGATCTTTTTGAATTTTTCTGTCATTTTCTGAGCTTATCTCACTGCACTTTTAAATAACACCAGCTCCCCAAGCTAGTGAGGTTCTATTCTTTCATTTTTATCTGCTGATCCCCTCCTCAGATTCTCAGCAAGCTTACCCCAAAGACTGGTTCTCCCTACTCAGCTTCGGAGGTCTGCTTGTTAATTAGGCAATGTTTTCCCAGTGTTTTGAATGTGGAAGGCTCTTGCCAGGATTAAATACTATTATTATTATTAGCCTCATGTCCACTATAGTGGATGTCATTTAATTAGAACTGCATAATAGGCAAATCTGCCTTAATTGGCTGGGATGTGGCTAAGAAACCATTCTGCGTCTGCTCAGCTCTCTCTATTCCTTGGCCATCACACCTCATTCTCTGACAATGGGTCATTTTGGGGACTTTGGGCAGGGTTCAGGGAAGGTCATCTGGCTACTGATTAACACTTAATTAGCACCTTTTTCATGTAGCATGGCAGTGACTTTGTAAATTTAAAATTTTCAGGGGACCACTTAATGTGAAATTAAAGTACAAGTGCAATATTTAAGATGCATGAAATTGTTTTACGCATTACAGCATTAACTAGCTCTTAATTTATGCAGTGCATGCCAGCAAAGGGCAATTAAAGTGGAGCAGGAAAAAAAAAATTATGGATCTCTACATCGTCCTGTCTTTTCCTCTAACGACCCTTTTGAAGGGGTTTGCTACATTTGGATCTCAACTGCTATTCTAGATTTACAAGTAACTGGCTCATTCTGAAACGTGGTTACCCTGCAGGAATTGGCATTATCTTCAAGCTAAAGCCATCTCTGACCAGTATTTTCCTTCCAGGACCTAGAAATCCAACCAGTCTCAGTGATTGGTCCAGAGATAGGCAAATCACCCAATCACAGCCAATGAGACATTAGAAAACATTTTGCTGGGGCCTGAAGGGAAAGCTATGCTAACTGTGTCCTCCTTAGTAGCTGTTAGAAGGACTTGTTCTCTTTTACCTTGGGTAGTGTGGCATGTGAACTTGAGATGGGAGCCACAACAGCCATTTTGTAAACAGCCTAGAGCTGCAGGGGAGGCCAGCGTTTATTTAAGGGCTAAGTCTAACATCATGGAAGGGTGTGTATAGCAAGATAACACAAAAGTCAACCCAGAGAGTCTTTGCAGACAGTAGACTGAGATTTAGCTGATAAAAGGCCAACCTCTGGGCTTTTTTTTTTTAAGGTGATGGGGCTGGAACTCAGGGCTCGGGTGCTGTCTCTGAACTGTTTTGCCCAAAGCTAGTGCTCTACCACTTTGCACCACAGCTCTATTTCTGGTTTTCTAGTCGTTAATTGGAGATACGTCTTTGGGAGACTTTTCTGTGTGTGCTGGCTTCAAACTGACATCCTCAGATCTCAGACTCCTGATTAGCTAGGATTACAGGTATAAGCCACCAGCAGCTGGGCTTTTTAGTTTTTAAGCTGAAACCTGAAAAAATACATTACACTTCCCTGCCTTTATATGTGTTCCTTGTATTCTCTTTACTTCACTCCCCACTCTTTGCTTTCTTTTTTCATCTTTTAGGTCCAAGACCAGCACTTGAACTCAGTACCTGTCACTTTACATCATTGGCTAGTGCTCTACCGACTGAGCCACACCTCCAATCTCCCCGTTTTGTGCTAGTCCTGGGGTTTGAACTCAGAGCCTAGGTTCTGTCCCCAAGTTTTTTTGCTCACGGCTAGCATTCTTGAGCCATAGCTCCACTTCCAGCTTTTTTGCTTGTTCATTGGAGAGAAGACACTCATGGACTTTCCCACCCAGGATGGCTTCAAGCTGTGATTCTCAGATCTCAGCCTGCTGAGTAGCTAGGATTTCAAGTGTGAGCTACTGGCTTTTAGGTGTGAGCACCCAGCTTTCATTTCCCAGTCTTTAAGGCTAGATGCCAGGTGTCACCCATTTAAGAAACTTGTCTTGATGGAAACCATTGTGCTCCCCGTCTTCCAGGACACACACCCCAGATTTGAATCCCTCCTTCCACAAAGAGCCCCTACTGCCCTGAACAATGGAAAACTGTCTGTGTGACAGCCACCATCTCTGCAAAGACCTCAGCTCCTGAATCTGTCTCCAGTTTTAGTGTCTCACATGCTACACTCGAGCTTGCAAACAGCCCAAACTTTGTCGCTAGTGAGGGATAGTAACTAGTAGGAAGGCTGACTCTGACAGGAAAAAGCTGGTTGGGACCTAGGCAGATGTGGCAGCCAAGTGGACTGGGTGAACTCATGGGCCCAGCAGCTGTTGAGAGCTGGTCTGGCAGGACTTGAGATAAGAAGGGGTAGAGGCTACAGATGCCAGCCAATTAAAACATTTCTCTGTGGGTGGGCTGGGGGGGGGGAGAAACTGGGAAAGGGGGGGGTTACATTGTCCAAAAAGAAATGTCCTCTTTACTTGGCTTATGTAGCTCTAACCCCTCTGTGCCTCATCTTTATAACAACAAAAAAGGAAAAATTAGAAAAAAAAAAAACATTTCTCTGCCCCTGTTTACAACTTACACACACTATAGTCTGCATGTTCCAAGTCTAGCACTAGGAGACTTGAGATTTCAGCACTGCAGCTCAAAGCCAGCCTAAGCAGGGAAGTTGGTAAGACTCTTATCGCCAATTAAAAAACCGAAGGAACAGTGCTCAGGCCTTGACATCAAGGCATAGTCCCAGCATATTTTTTTTGTTGGTTGTGGGGCTTGAACTCAAGGCCTAAGTGCTGTCACTGAGCAATTTGTGCTCAAAGCTAGTGCTTTTACCACTTGAGCCATGCGCCACTTCCAGGTTTTGAGTGATTAACTAGAGATAAGTGTCTCACAGGGACTTTTCTGCCTGGGCTGGCTTTGAACCACCATCCTCAGATCTCAGCCTCCTGAGTAGCTAGGATTACAGGTGTGAGCCACCTGTGCCAGGCCACACATATTTTTTAATAGTATGAAAAATCCCCCAAAACCTGACCCAACAGTGGAACAAGCATTTTCTTTTTCTCCCTTTTTTTCTTTCAGTGGTAACAGAATGTGTTCATTTTTGAACCCTTTTTTCTGGGCAGATATAATAGCTTATATGTGTTGTGTTACTTAAGTCTGACACAAGAAAGAACTTCCTGCTGGTAAGAAAAGCCACTTGGATTACCCTACTTCTGGGGCACCTAGCAAACACACAACAGCCACCATGGATCGCTTAGAGAGCAAAGCAGGCACCGAGGCCAGGCAGTCAGAGTCCCAGTGGCTTTACGCTCTGAGGAATCTACCCAGCACCTCAGCCAGGCTCCATCCAGCCTTTGCTTCAGAAGGAAAGAGGCCAGGAGTCTCCCTGAGGGAGTATGGTTCCCAGCAGAGAGCTGATGTCACCCTTACCTGAGAGGGGAGGAGGGATGAGCTTCCTGCCCTCTCTGCTGCTCCCCCCGCCCCCAGGGGCTCTGGACCCAGAGTCATAGGGCATCCTGGTGGAGGCTGGCCGGCATTCACCGCTGCCTGCCGGGAGCTGGAGCCTGTCAACCCAGGCAGCAGCAAGGGAAGACGGTTCTGACACCAAAGCCCTGGAGAATCCGCTGAGGAGCTGGGCTGTCATTACTTATTAACAATGGGCCTGATCTCCCAAGCAGGCAGGCCCAGGGAAATGGCCTGTGGGGAGGCCGGGTGGATTAACACTTTCTGGGGAGGAAGGAGCCCTCTGGGAGGTGGGGGGGGGGGGCAGGGTGGATTGTTCCATTTTTTTTTTTTTTTGCATGTAAGAGGGGCCCTTCTTCTGCATCTTTGATGCTAGTGCACTTTTCCTTTCCCTTCCCCTTTCTTTTCTTTGGTTATCCAGTCCCTTCCGATGGTAAAGAAACCATCCCACAGGATGTGGGAGACTTAGGAACATGCCAGAAACACACACAACCAGAATTCCAGGTCGAATGAATGTCCTTAAAGAGGGCATACAGCTGGCCACCACTGGTGGCTCATACCTGGAATCCTACCTACTCAGGGAGCTGAGATCTGAGAATCTCAGGGGAAGGAGTCTGCAAAATAGCCAGTGGTTAAGGCTGGATCTTGTCCTTTTCTATGCCTTGGAGGGGGTTCCAGACTCCAGGGCCAGCATGCTTCATTTAGCTTGGCTATATAGCCTGGCAATATTGGGCAGAAAGCATGAGCCATTCTGGCTACTGCCGGAACAGGTGTACCAAGAAAGCAGAGGGAGAGACAGAGGTGTGCTGGCCATCCATGCTTAAGAGGACATGGTCAGGGTCAGCCTGAGGAAAAGTGGGCCCTGCTGGAGGGTAGAGAGCACAACAGTTCGATGAAAACCCCACAGATCACACAGCAGATCCCCTGGACTGTGGGTAGGGGAGGTGAGCCTTCAGAGGAGCTCAGCATGGCAGAGACCCTGGGCAGACACTCTCCTCAGCCTTGGGAGGGCCTGTACACAGCAGAGGAAGGAAGGAGAGGGGCCCTGCTTGAGGGAGTGAACACAGCAAGCTCTCTTGGAGCACTATCAAACCAAGGGCTGAGGCTATCCTAAATCACTAGGAGACATTTCTATTGTCCTGTCTTGATCCCATAGAACAGGATGCCTGGCCCACTTCTGCTTCCGGCCTGCAACTCCCTCTTCATCGCACCTTCCAGCACTCCTCCTGGGCCTCTTTTTCCTGTGGGTGTACTTTTCAAAAGTTTCCAAGGTCAACCATCCACCTATCCATCCATCCATCCATTGGCTGAACTATTGCCCGGTCCACAGATGGCAGCCCTGCTGTGGCCCTCTGACCCTTTCTCTCCGGTCATTGTTGTCTTGTTCTCGCTTTGTCATCTACCAAGAACAGGCCAAACCAGAGCCATTTGTTTTTTCTCTTCCCAAATCAGATGCTTGCAAACTTCCCCGCAGGTGGTGCTAACACGACCTAGCTTGGTGTGTTTTATGGGTGTCACGCAAGAGCAGGAACTGTGCAGCCACTTTGTGCTCTTGGGTTTAAACAGCCAGTGGGTTACTGGGTGTGTGTGTGGAGCCTCCTTGGGGAAGGGCCAGCAGGCTTAGCTGGGGACAGGAACTTCTGAGTAGACACTGAATGTTTTTATTAGGAGCCTACAGATCAGAATCAGCAGCCCTGGGCTTTAGTAGGCACCAGACTCTCTTCATTGGCATCCAAGATCTCAGAAAAGGTTGGACAGAAATCATAGGGTGTTGTGGCCTGTGGGGGCACAATCTGGTGCCCCACGGTTGGCTCTGGAATGAATGATGCCCCTGATTTGACTCCTGAGAGTCTAACTGCTGATTTTCATGGGTTTGCCTCTCCCCAGCGAGACTAGAAGGTTAGAGAATCTCGCAGCTGGAATCCCCTCCCATTTGCCTTGGGCACATTTTCCTGCAAGGCACTGTTGGAGCTCTTAAAAGGACAGAGAGCTGGAATGTCACCAAATTGACAGAACAAGTTATATGACTGCTTTGCATGCAGCTGGTTTAGAGCTTGGCCTGAAGACTTCCTGTCACCCTAACCCGGTGGCCCACTGTAGTGAGGGGACTTCACTGTAATTACTAGAGGCCACAGAGATTTACCATAAAGAACCTAATAGCTGTGCAGAGCCAAATTGGCTTAGGTTCATCTGTATCATCCTTGATGCCTAGCCTAGGTCCTCCTTGCAACCACAATCACCTGTGAATTCCCATCATCCCATAGGGTTACCCAGAGCTGCCACCATGTTTCCCTGTGGGTATGGAAGGGAGCCAATACACGGTCCTCTGTCACAAGGAGTAGTAGGGACTGTTTTCTTAAAGAAAATAGCCTGGGCTCACATTGGAGATTGATTGATGCCTTAGAAAGAGAAGGGAAGGAAAACAACCAGCTGCCAGACATGTGTACAGCTTTTCTTGTCAATGTCAGGGAAGGGAAGCTTTTGTTCAAGGCTGGTGTGCTTGGACATTGGGACACCCACAGTTCGAAACAAAGTGCCCTGACAGAACCTCTCGTGTCTCCATGTTTACAGTTCAAGCCACATGGCATCATAAGTGACACTGGACAGGGAGCATTTGCCAACTGTACATATCCTGTGAGCAATCAGATAATCAATGCAAACCCCATCAACAAGGAGGGAAGGTTAGATGATTGTATCTCCCATTGCTTGGTATGCTGGTTGATATGGAAGAGAACCAGGGCTGTGGGTTATATTCTAAACTTCAGTTCGCTCTCTACCTACAGCCTGGCCCTGAAGGGTAGACTCGTAGTCAATGGTGACAAGGAGGTTGTTATGGGATTTTTGTTTGTTTGTTTGGGTTTTCCTTTTTTTTTTTGTCACTCATAGGGCTTGAACTCAGGGCCTGGGCTCTGTCCTTGCGCTCTGGCTCAAGGCTAGTGCTCTATCACTCTGAGCCACAGAGCCACTTTTAGTTTTCTGGTGCTTAGTTGGAGATAAGTGTCTCACGGACTTTCCTGCCTAGGCTGGCTCTGAACAACAATCTTCAAATTATAGCCTTCTGAGTAGCTAGGATTATAGGCATTAGCCATCAAGCTGTTTTGTTTTGTATTATGCCACTATCGGACTTGAACTCAGGGCTTGAGTAATCTTACTTGGCTTCTTCCTCAAGACTGCCACTCTACCACTTGAGCCACACCTCCACTTCTAGCTTTTTGCTGGTTAACTGGAGATTAGATTTTCCCGGACTTTCCTACCTAGGCTGGCTTCAAATTGAGCTCCTCAGATCTCAGCCTCCCTGAGTAGCTAGGCTTATAGGTGTGAGCCACAGGCAGCTGGCTGACATAGAGGTTCTTTTTTTTTTGCCAGTCCTGGGGCTTGAACTCAGGGCCTGAGCACTGTCCCTGGCTTCTTTTTGCTCAAGGCTAGCACTCTACCTCTTGAGGAACAGCGCCATTTCTTGCCTTTTCTATATTTGTGGTGCTGAGGAATGGAACCCAGGGCTTCATGTATGCTAGACAAGCACTCTACCACTAGACCATATTCCCAGCCCCAAGGTAGAGGTTCTTATAAGTCTTAAAACTGCAAAGTGCTCTCCTGACCAATACTGGATCTGGGTGTCCATGAGCCCATTTTTACTTGACAAAGCATTTCCCTGTCAATCCTTGGCTGGATCTTAACAGCTGCCCAACAGCTTTGGGCTTACCACTAGCCAGTTCTTCTGGCTATTGGATGGAAGGCTGACTTAACTCTAGGAGGCAACTCAGCTCACTCTTTGATGACTTGATTTACGAATAGTCCTGTCTTGGCCAATAAAACCTAATAAAGAGCCCAGTGGAGGAAATTCTTAGAAATACTTTTCTCCCTGAAAAAAAGAAAAAGAGAGAGAGAGAGAGAAAGAAAGAAAGAAAGAAAGAAAGAAAGAAAGAAAGAAAGAAAGAAAGAAAGAAAGAAAGAAAGAAAGAAATGCTCAAGGAAACTACTGATGCTATCCCTACTGTAAGCACAACCTTTTTCTACATTTGAATGTTGCTATAAGGAAATGACATATTGGAGCAGCAGCAGCCATTCTGTGCCTGTGAGAAATAACAAAGCAGAAAGGTAGAAAGAGGTTGTTGGGTCCTCAATGACCTCGTTGGCCACTCAACCCAAGACCATTTGCTTCTAGACTTCTTGTTATATAAAATATGACTAGATCCTTTTTGCTTTATATTTTTTATCATTGAATATTCTGCTGAAAACAACTTCATGAGTATAGTCCACACTTAATAGTTGAGAAAACTAAGGCTTAAGAGGTTGAGTCGTAGTTAGTGGCAAAGAGAGGCTTAGGATCGAGGTTCCAATTTCATCCAAGGTATCTTAAGGAATGGCCAGCTCTCTAATCTATCATGGGGAACCAAGTTTTCTAAGAGGAAACAGAGAGCGTAGTATTTGTAAGTTTAAATCTAGCCAGCAGCTCTCTCTTGCTCTCGCTCTCCCTCCCCCGCCCCCCTCCACACACACAGAGCCTCCAGAAGCACACATACAAATGCATTCCGACACTGGCTCACTTTGTTTTTTGTCCTATCGGGCTCTCTCCAATCCTAAGGCTCAGAGACACAATGAGGTTAGCACAGGTGCTGCGACTACAGAAGCCCCCGGAGGGCTGAACTTGAACAAGACTCCTGCCTTGGTTCTGGAAATGGCAGCAGCCACGGTCACACTTATCATCTGGTCCCATCCTTGGCAATGCTAGGCTCCAGAGCTACCTTTGTTGTCAACTAGGAACTGTCCTCCCTTACTGTCCCCCCTCCTGCCCCCTCCTCCTTTTTCTTCTTCCCCTCTTCCTTTGTTCTTTCATTCAGTTGCCAGTATATAACATTCCAGTTATCTAGCAATGCATAATAAACCATCCCCCAAATTTAGTGGCTTCAAAAGAAAACTATTTTATTCCAGGCTGAGTATCCCTTTGCCAAGACGCTTGGGAAAAGAAGTGTGAGATTTCAGATTTTTGGAATATTTGCATATGCATGAGCTCTCTTGGGGATGGGATCCAAGTTGAAACACGAAATGCATTTACGTTTCATGTACACCTTATGCACATAGCCTGAAGGGAACTTAATATACTGTTTTAAATAATTATGTGCATGAAACTAAGTTTGTGTACATTGTATCGTCAGTCTTCTGGTGTCATGTTAGCACTCAGAGTTTCAGATTTTTGGAGCATTTTGGATTACAGATGTGTGGGGGAGGGGTCCTGGGGTTTGAACTCAGGGCCTGGGCACTGCTCAAGGCTATCGCTGTACCATTTGAGTGCCACTTCTGGCTTTTGGGGTACTTAATTGGAGATACGAGTCTTGTGGACTTTTTTCCCCCAGGCTGGCTTTGAACTACGATCCTTACATCTCAGCCTCTTGAGTAGCTAGGATTGCAGGCATGAGCCACCAGAAGCCAGTTTGGATTACAGATTTTTCCCCCGGTTTTGGGGCTTGAACTCAGGGCCTGGGCTTTGTCCCTGAGCCTCTCTGTGCTCAAGACTAGCACTCTACCACTTGAGCCACAGCAGACTTCTGGTGTAGTTTATTGGACATGAGAGTCTCACAGACTTTCTTATCCGGGCTGGCTTCAAACTGTGATCCTCAGATCTCAGCCTCCTGAGTAGCTAGGATTACAGGTGTGAACCACTGGAGCCCAGATTGGATGGCAGACTTTTGATGAGGGATACTTAGCTTATAGGCTTCACAATTCCTGGGCTCAGGATGTAGGCAGAGATTGCTTGCATCTGCTGAGGACTCTCAGCAGTGTTGTATGGAGGGCCCAGATGGGCCATGTCTGGTGTATGGCAGGAAAGTTCAACAGGCTGGGCTCACTCTGCCACTCTCCTGTGTCATGTCATTTCCAAGTCTTTCCACTTCTATGTCAAGTAGGTGAACATGGCACCTTTCAGAGAGACCATTCCAAGAGGCAGCAAGCAGACATTCAGCAGTGTTATTTCTGCCACATCCTATTGGTCAGCTATATCATAAAGCCCACCCACATTAGAGAGAGGAGATCAAGACTTCCAGGAAAGTGAACATCTTGGTGGCCATCTTTTATCTGCCACATCTCCTATCTGATAGGAATTGTGAGATCTGAATTATGAATAACATGACATGAGCACTGTCATTATGTCTCTGGATTTCTGTTGTATTAAGACCATACTTTGGAGTCAGTTCTCATTTTCCTAAGTTATAGGGAACACTTTGTTTGTCATTCTCACAGAGTATATGTTAGCTGGGGCAGGGATATAGGTAGTGGGCAGGCAGAGTTTCTCAAGGAATATTGTAGGAGGGGCTAAGACCAAGGAGAGAAAAATGACTGGGTCTTAGCTAGGTGGGAAGACAGGAAGGCTGTCTTGGTAGCTGTTGGTGGAAGAAGATGTCCATGATATTCACTTAGTTTGGTTTCCCCCCACAAGCAGATTCTGAAAGGAAGATCTGGATATAGGGAGTTTATTTGGAAAGTGGTCCCCAGAGGTATGGGAGGGGCTGAGGAAGTGAGACAGGAAAGAGAGAGAAACCAATAAAGAATGTGCCGAGGATCAGGTAGGTAACTAGGGCTCAAACCTGGTTTGCCTCCTGAGAGATTGTGCAAAGTATATCCCGCATCCTGGTATGGCTGACTGAAGACTAGTGGCCTGGGCTATTGATCCAGCTTTCTTGTTCAGTGTTCAAGACCTGTCCCTAAGCTGTTAACCTCCAGCACTAGTAACCATTTTAGGAAGTAGTCATTATGTCCAATTGTGTTTTGGGTGGCTTCCAGAGTGCCTCAAGGGACTATGGGGGCAAGACCCTACCAGTATATGCTGACACTTTTCATGAGGAGAGTTTCCATTTCCTTTATAATGGGATACTGAGCAACTCTGCCTCACATACCTCCAGGATATCATGGGTCACCCTGACCAGATGAACCCCAAAAGCCTGAACATACTATTTGACACCCCCCACCACCACATTTCTCTCAAATCCCTGAGTGCAATCTTCATGGCCTACAAACATTTAGGAAAGAGTAGATTCTCTCTGGAGTTCATGAAGAATGTCAAGCCAAGCTCTCAGCTGTGAGCCCAAATAAAGATCCAGCCAACGGCAAGGGGGTATGTGTAGTCACTTCCATCAGTGTCTTCACTGAACCGAATGTGGGAGTAAGAGAAAGGAAACAGAACACCAGCCTTTCAAGGTGGAAGATGCGTCTGACTCCTTTACCACTGAATCCAGCTCAAGAGAGCAAGTTGCTTTGTCCTTCCTAAGCTCCATCTTGCCAACTAGCTCCTGAGCAAATCTTTCCCATCAGTCTTGGTTCCTGAGCCATGGAGGCAACAGAAAGAACATGGGATGGCAAGACCCACATTCCCCAGCAGAGTCTTTGTCTGACACTCCCTACCTATGTGACCTGGAGGAAGTCAACTGACACTCTGCCCTTGTGTTCCCTCCCCTCCCGCCCTCCCCCCCCCCCCCCCCCCCCCCCCCGCCAGGATTGAAGATCAGCTCTCAGGCTTTTAGATTCTGATTTGAGACTTTTAAGGAAGGAACAAGATGGCACTCAGCAGCAAACAAAGGAATCCAAGGTACTATACAAATAGAGCACTTACACATGGTTGTCATCGCTATGGCAGTGTGAAGTGCCCTGTGGGAACACTTTATTCTAGTGTCACAGTGTTGTAGGAACCTCTCACCTCACGCACCCTCACATTGACCCTTGCTAGCAGGATCTCAGTGTGTGCTTACTACATGAAAGCCATGTTAAGAGATTGCTTCTCCAGTGGTCTCTTCACAGATTCTTCGCTTCATCCATATGCCTTGATACGCCTCAGGCCAAGAGTATGAACAACCAAGGCTTCACTCTCCGGTTCATGCCCACTCTCCTCCACTTAGGCTCTGATGACATGTCACATATTGAAAAGAGCTGGTTTTACTGTTCCAACTTCACTCTTAGGGGTGGGGAATCTCAACTGTCTGGTTCTGCCTCTTAACGATACCTCTTTTGGCTACAAGTAACCAAAATCCCTAATTCAAAATAAGGGAATTTATTATCATGTAACTACAAATCCCAAGGCAGGAAGGGCTCTGAGGTAGGTAAGACTCCTGTCCCCTGATCCTTTTGTCTCTGTTCAATTTAGTGTGTGTGTGTGTGTGTGTGTGTGTGTGTGTGTGTGTGTGTGTGTGCATGTATTGGTTTCGGCCTCTAAGTGGTCCCTCAAAGACTGCTCATTTTCAGGTATTACATACAGATACACAGCCTTCAGTGGCAAAAAATGGTCTGTTTCAGCCACAGGTGAGGTTCAAAACCACCACCAACAGGTAAAGCAAGGAGCCAAACAATCCAGCTATACTGAGTCAAGCTTGTTATTTTTATCTTGGATTTTTTTGCCAGTCCTGGGGCTTGAACTCAGAGCACTGTCCCTGGCTTCTTTTTGCTCAAGTAGCACTCTACCTCTTGAGCCACAGCGCCACTTCTGGCTTTTTGTATATATGTAGTGCTGACGAATTGAACCCAGGGCTTCATGTATGAGAGGCAAGCACTCTACCACTAGGCCATATTCCCAGCCCTTGTCTTGGATCTTAAACGTCTGTCCCCCTAAGCACCTATATACTAATACTTGGTCCCCAGACTATGGTGGTATTAGGAACCATTAGGAGGTGGGGCTTAGTGGAAGGAAGTTAAGTTATAAGGAGCATGCCCATGAGGGGAGTATTGGAACCCTAGCACTTTCCTCTCTCTCTTTGCTTCCGGACTGCTATAAGGTAAACAACCTTTTCCATCATATACAGCTCTCCATGATGCTGCCCTGCCACAAGCCCATAAGCAACAGGACCAAATGATCTGGACTGAGACTTCTAAAACTGTGAGCCAAAATAATCTTCTTATCCTTATAAGTTGTTTATCTCAAGTATTTGTCACAGGGATGAAAATTCCAACTAGCATATTTGCTGAATATAATGAGTGTTTCCATGGTTGCCTTCCTAAGAAAGAGTAAAGAAGTCCTCACTCCAACACAAAGAGAATTAGCTCATGGGCTAACACTGGATCACATGACCCTCCCCTCCTCCTTGAACCTATTGCTATCTAGGGGATTACTGTTGATTGGGTTCCTATGGTAAAAAAAAATTGCCTCTGCATTGGGACAAATGTAAAGAGTCCCTTTTCCTAAGGGTGATCTGAATTGCATTCAGTTTCCTTTAGCGGGCTGCAATGTGGGTAGGCCATCAATCCGATCTGGTTCCCAGGCTCAGAATGCCAAAACCTACCCTCAACATCTTATGCTGGATTCAGATCCACTGCTTGAGTTAACAGATGTGTGTGTGTTTCTGCTGATCCTAGGGCTTGAACTCAGGGACTGGGTACTGTCCCTGAGCTTTTATCACTCAAGGCTGGTGCTCTACCACTTGAGCCACAGCTCTCCTTCAGCTTTTTTGATAGAGACAAGAGTCTCAATGGTTTTCCTTCCTGGGCTGCCTTTGAACTGTGATCCTCAGATCGCAGCCTCCTGAGTAGCTAAGATTACAGGTGTGAGCCACTGGTGCCAGCTGGGCCTCTTGGTTTTGCACCCTTACTTCTTTCTGCACTGGTAAGTGTTCAATGCTTTAGATGACGTTTATCTTTATTATCTCTGCAAAGTATGAAATGAGTGCTCTTCAGCTCAGTTAGACCCGTTTCATGGATGAACAAATTGAATACTTTTAAATGAGTCATTTGGGAGAGCCTGTGGGTAGGGTTCAAGAGAAAGAGTTTGTGGCAAAACAAGCAGTTGCTGCTCAATTGCCTGTCATTCTCCCTCCATCTTACTCACATTCCCTTTCCGTTGCCTTAATTGATAGGCAAATTATTGAGTATGTGGGGCCAGGAAACTGTTTCTAGCCTGCAGTTTGTGCCTTTTCTACCTGGATGAGTCTGCCTGCAGCATCAGATAACGGGCCTCAGCCACTGACGGCATGTGATGGATTTCCCCCATTACTGGCTCGCAATGCTTTTGTTAGTTTGCATTTTATACAGTGCCTTCCCTCTCAGCAACTCAAGGCCTTTTGCAGGGTCTTACGTAACAGGAAATAATTCTGCAAGGTAGGCAAACCCAAGCAAGGCCACACAGAGAAACTGCATTCCTTATACATATGCATGGAAACCCTGCTGGGGCCCATCTGTGTTGTAGAGGAGGGTGACGTTTGTGGCACTTCCAGATGCTAGAAGTGCACAGACACAGGCAAAGGGAGATGTGATTGCCTTTGCTAAGCTTCAAGGAGGTCCCTTTCCCTGCGTTTAGTCTACCACTTTTTAACTTGAAAAAAGAAGAAATTGAAGAAATTCAAATTAGAAGTCCATGAGCACAGATAAAGGTGCTCAGCAACATTGCTCACCTGGGAAATGTACATTCAAACCACCATAAGATAACCCTGCTCTACCAAAATGACTAATATAACAAAACTGTTGGTGAGGATATGGAGCAACTGGAATGTCCTAGGGTACTGGTAGATGTGTATTTGGCATGGTCATTGCAGAGAATTGCCCCATTAATCACTGAAGCTGAGTGGAGGCTGCCCTATGACCAACTGGAGTTGTACTCCTAGGTAAATGTCCACAGATAAGAGCAGATGTTCTTCCCCACCCTGTGAAATGCTGTTGACCACAGAACAATTCAAATTGGCCCAAACATGAAATAACCTACCCAAATCTCCATCACTGTTAGAATGGATCAATAAACAGAATATTGCACAGCAATGAAAACAGGACAAACTACCCCTTCACACAACATGGAACACTTTCACATGCATGCCATGGAGGAAAGAAAAAAGACACAAAAGTGCACTCTGTATAATATCACTTCCATTCGGTCCAAGACCACAGTCTAGTAATCTGCAGTAAAAGAAATCAGAAAAAAATGGCAGCCTACTGACTGGGGTGCATGACAGTGTCACCCAAGGTACTGGTTGTGGTTCATATCTTGGTTTCTATGATGGCTAGAGATGAGTTGACTTTGTAAAAATATATTGAGCTATATATTCATGAACTGTTCATTTACTGTCTAGATGTTGTACTCTGCCAAAAGTTTGCAACAAGGACGGGAAGGAGGAGAGGAGGGAGAGGATAAGGAAAGGAAATACAGATAGGCCTCTATTGCAGAACAGGCTGTTCTTGAATCTACTTGTTCTTTGTCCATCTGTTGGTAGCAGCAGAGTTAGTGTCCTTCCCCTCCCCACCCCTGCCCCAGGTATTAGTTTTATATTCGAATTTACAGAGCAAAATTTCATAAGCAGAGAAGTTTCTGTTTAGAGTAAAGCCAAGGGCACGAGGGATTTATGATTGCCTTCAGTCACCCATTGCCTTCATGTACTCATTTATTTCTTCCAAGACAGGAAGAACTATGATGGGATCTGGTAGTCCTTGGCCAGAACTATTTATTTCTCAGGTCTTCTTAAAAACAACAAGACTTTACAGTCTACCACACATGTAAAAACAGGCTCCAATCCCCTTATTCCCTTGATTCTTGATTTGGTTTTTCTTTTTTGTTGGTCATGGGACTTGAACTCAGGACCTGGGAACTGTCTCTGAACTCTCTCGCTCAAGACTAGTGCTCTACCACTTTGAGCCACAGTGCCACTTCCAGTTTTTGAGTGGTAAATTGGAGATAAGAGTCTCGGGGATTTTCCTGCTTGGGCTGGTGATCCTCAGATCTCAGCCTCCTGAGTAGCTTGGATTACAGGCATGAGCCGTAAAAAAAGAGGAAAAAAAAAGACAAAAAACTGGCACCCGGCCAGTTTTTCATTTATTCATTTATTTATTTGCCAGTCCTGGAGCTTGGACTCAGGGCCTGAGCACTATCCCTGGCTTCTTTTTGCTCAAGGCTAGCACTCTGCCACTTGAGCCACAGCACCACTTCTGGTCATTTTCTGTATATGTGGTGCTGGGGAATCGAACCCAGGGACTCATGTATACGAGGCAAGCACTCTTGCCACTAGGCCATATCCCCAGCCCCAGTTTTTCATTTATCGACATGGGGTATATTGTATTAAATAGAAACATAGCAGCAGAAGGGTTCAAGGTGAAAAACCCCTCTTCCCCAAAATCCCAGTCCTTTAGGATTTTCTCAGGCATACCTATAATATCTCCAGTTGTTTTGTGTTAGAGATGGAACACAGAACCTTACATATGCTAAGCAAGTCCTCCACTATGAAACTATACTTCTAGTTTTATTTATTTATTCATTCATTCATCTTATTGATTGATCAATTGTGCTGGTACTGGAACTTGAACTCAGGGCCTCATGCTATCACTCAAGGCTAGAGCTCTTCCACTTGAGCCACACTTCCACTTCTAGCTTTTTGATGGGTAACTGGAGATAAGAATCTCATGGGCATTCCTGCCCAGGCTGGCTTTGAACCACCACCATTGCCCAGAAATATATATGATGTACATATTGTATATATAATATTATGTAATGTATTATATATTTAAGTATATATATTTCATGTAATATTATATCACATTGTGTATTATATATATATATATATATATATATATATGTTAAAAGAACATTTTAGAGCCGGATGCCAAAAGGCCTTCCCCGTAGGGCCTCTGTCTTCTAGAAAGAGCCCTCTCATGCACGGGTCTATTCCACATGCTCAATACCTTACTGCTGTGTTTATGTCACAGATAGTTGTTTTTCAAGCAAAAGTCCCCAATTTTCAGATGAAAAACAACTTGTTTTGAGAGCAAGCACTACTGAGATCTTCAGGCTCTTCCTTTGGGGCTGGCTGTTGAGAAGAAATTGATTTTGAGGGCGGGAGGAAATGACGAGGAGGCTGAGAGCAATCCAAGGCGCAGGCACAGGCAAGGAATGTTTGCTACAATTTGGTCTCTGCCCACTCACTAACTGCTTACTGTGTTTACCTGATCATCAGCCCGCTTGGAAAACAAAATTTAAATGCATCAAAATACATCTTTGTTCTCCTCGTGAGCTATTTGCTGCCTACTGGCTGTCTACTTGATCACACTGTAAACTGTTAAGAAAAAAGTGCCAGGGGCTGGGGATATGGCCTAGTGGCATGAGTGCTTGCCTCATATACATGAGGCCCTGGGTTTGATTCCCCAGCACCACATACACAGAAAATGGCCGGAAGTGGCGCTGTGGCTCAAGTGGTAGAGTGCTAGCCTTGAGCAAAAAGAAGCCAGGGACAGTGCTCAGGCCCTGAGTCCAAGCCCCAGGACTGGCCAAAAAAAAAAAAAAAAAAAAGAAAAAAGAAAAAAGTGCCAGAATCTTGGGCTGGCGACTTGAAATAGCAGAGAGAAGAGACCACAAGGGACCTGAAGCAGTGATGCTAACTACTGTCCAGAAACTCAAACTGGTTGTCCGAGAGGAAAGTGGGATTTTGCTTTCCCGGTTTTTCTGCTGTTTTTCCTTTGCACCATTTTGTTTTCTTCCTTTGTCATGGAGGAGGTAAGGGGCCAAGGGCAGGAATTCCACATGTGTGTCTGCAATCAAAGCTTCTGGAAGTCTAGGTGCCAGTGGCTCACGCCTGTAATCCTAGCTACTCAAGAGGTTGCCAGCCCAGGCAGGACAGTTTGTAACACTCTGTTTTTTGGGGGGCGAGAGGGGGAATCCTAGGGCTTGAACTCAGGGCCTGGGTACAGTGCCTGAACCTCTTTGTGGGCAAAGTTAGCACTCTACCACTTGAGCCACAAAGGTATGTCCAGCTTTTTCTGAGCAGTTTATTAGACATAAGAGTCTCACAGAATTTCCTGCCCCATGGCTGGGAATATAGCCTAGTGGTAGAGTACTTGCCTCACATACATGAAGCCCTGGGTTCAATTGCTCAATACCAGATACATAGAAAAAGCCAGAAAGAGTATTAGCCTTGAGCAAAAGAAAGCCAAGAACAGTGTTCAGGCCCTGAGTTCAAGGCCCAAGACTGGCAAAAAAAGAAAGAATTTCCTGCCCCAGCTGGCTTCGAACTGCAATCTGCAGATCTCAGCTTCTTGAGTAGCTAGGGTTGCAGGTGTGAGCTACTGGTACCCAGATGGAAAGCAAAATCTTGAATCAATGATTACACACCAATGTGTATAGCAGCAGTATTCACAGGAGTCAAAATGGAGAAACAACCCAGATGTTCATTCACCGTTGAAAGGATAAAATCTATGTGATATATACAGTGAAAGATAGCAGGAACAAAATAGAATCATTGCTTGGCACTATGGCACACACCTATAATTCCAGATACACAGAAGGTAATGATAGAGAGGAGAATCATGGTTCAAGGCCAGTCTGGGAAAATGTGCTACTGAGATCCTATTTCAAAAGCAAGCCAGGCTTGTAGTGTATACTTGTGGTCCTAGTACTCAGGAGGTGGAGGTAGGAAGATCATGATTCCAGGCGAACCCAGGCAAAGTTAACCTGAGACCCTATTTGAAACAACAAAAGAAAAGTGCATGTGGACATAGCTCAAGTGAGAGTGTCCCACTAGCAAACATAACCCCCTAAATTGAAAGCCCCAGTACTGCCCCCTTAAATGGAATCATGTATATCAAACTAGTAACAAAATGTATCTAGGTGGCTTCATACATATGTCTATGATGGAAACTGCAAGGAATTCCTCAAAATCACAGCATCCCTGATAAGCCATGGCACAAGGATATTTGTCTAGCAACGGCTGCCTCTACTAGTGAACAAACATTAACTCTTGCACCAGGACCTAGTAACACCAATGGTCTTTCAGAACACCTGATGTGGACTTCTCCTTCATAGTTTTGGTTTTTCTTTCTTTTTTTTTTTTGGCCAGTCCTGGGGCTTGGACTCTGGGCCTGAGCACTGTCCCTGGTTTCTTTTTGCTCAAGGCTAGCACTCTGCCACTTGAGCCACAGCGCCACTTCTGGCCATTTTCTGTATATGTGGTGCTGGGGAATTGAACCCAGGGCCTCATGTATATGAGGCAGGCACTCTTGCCACTAGGCCATATCCCCAGCCCCTAGTTTTGGTTTTTCATCTTTCCTTTCACCCAGCCTCCTTGGATCCACCTATGATCCATTATGGCACACATATCCCAGATTGTAATCTTGCTATAAACAAATAAACTCTGTTATGGAGCATTTTCTCTGTCATTTAATTGGGGTTGACAAGACATAGAATGGAATATTACTCAGCCTTAGAAACGAAAGAGCCAGGCATAGTGGCACTCCCCTGCAATCCCTGTGGTTGGAAGATTGAAACAGAAGGGTCTAGTTAGAGGGCCTGCTGGGCTATATAACAAGACCCTACCTATCACAAAAAGAAACAGAAAAACAGGGGCTGGGAATATGGCCTAGTGGTAGAGTGCTTGCCTCATGTACATGAAGCCCTGGGTTTGATTCCCCAGCACCACATATATAGAAAAAGGCCAGAAGTGGCGCTGTGGCTCAAGAGGTAAGAGTGCTAGCCTTGAGCAAAAAGAAGTCAGGGACAGTGCTCAGGCCCTGAGCCCCAGGACTGGCAAGAAAAAAAAAAGAAAAAGAAAAGAGAAACAGAAAAACAAAATCTTGTCACCTGCAATAACTATGGATGGAACTTGAGGCCACTGTGCTAAGTGAAATAAACCAGGCATAGAAAGACAAATATTGCATGACTGGAATTTTATAAGAAATATGGAGTTACCTAATTCACAGAAGCAGCAAGAATAGTGAGTGCTTGCCAGGTGGAAGAAAAGGGCAAATGGGAAGATGGTGTTCAATGGGTACAGTTTCAGCTCTGTAAGATTAAGAAGTTTTGGCAGGGTGCTGGTGGCTCACACCTATAATCCTACTCAGGAGACTGAGATCTGAGGATCACAGTTCAAAGCCAGCCTTAGGCAGGAAAGTCAGTGAGACTCTCATCTCTAATTAACCAACAGAAAACTAGAAGTGGGGCTGTGGCTCAAGTGGTAGAGTGCTAGCTTTGAGCAAAACACCTGAGGGACAGCACCCAGGCCCTGAGTTCAAGCCCCATGGTGGACAAAAAAAAAGAGGAAGAAAAAAGATCAAGACGTTTTGGAGATCTGTTTTGCAATAATATGAATATATTTTACATTCTTTGAAATGTGTTAAAATGGAAAATATTTTATCCTTTCTTTTGGAAGTGGGGTTTGAACTCAGGGATTTGTACTTGCTAGGCAAGTGCTTTGCCACTTAGGCCATACCTCCAGGCCAAAAATTTTAAATAAAATTTAGGCTGGGCACCAGTGACTCACGACTGTAATCCTAGCTACTCAGGAGGCTGAGATCTGAGGATTATGGTTCAAAGTCAGCCTGGGCAGGAAACTCTGTGAGGCTCTATCTCCAATTAACTACCAGAAGTGGTGCTGTGGCTCAAGTAGTAGAGCACTAGCCTTGAGCTGAAGAGTTCAGGAACAGAGCCCAGACCCAGATGTCAAGCCCCATGACCGACCAAAAATAATTAGAACACACTATTGCATTTCAAATGCTCAACTTTTTACCCATTTGCTAACCTTGTATGGTTATTTGGAAATCTCCTTTGAAGTGCGTAAGTCCTGGACTAGGAGAGCTGATGCTCCTGGGAAATATCCAAGTCTTCTAAAAGTTAGTTGCAAACAAGTTGTGTCTTTCTACCTCCTTTCCCCAACCACACAGAGATTTGTATATGTGTATGAATGTGTGTATGTGCCAGCACTGGGATTTGAACTCAGGGCCTGGGTGCTGTCCCTAATCTTTTTTGCTCAAGGCTAACACTCTACCACTTAAGCCACAAATCCACTTCTGGCTCTGTGTGTGTGTGTGTGTGTGTGTGTGTGTGTGTGTGTGTGTGTGTGTGTGTGTGTTTAATTGTAGGTAAGACTCACTGACTTCTCCTGCCTGTGCTGGCTTCAAACTGTGATCCTTACTCAGCCACCTGAGTAGGTAGGATTATAGGCATGAGTTACCTTCCCATGGAAGTGCAGAGATTCTTAATGCTTTGGGTTCTCAGGACCCTTTTAGAATCTCATAAAAGCTGTGACACTCTCCCTACCTTCCCATTCCAAATGTACATATGCATCAAAGTATAATTTTCTTCATGATTTTGAAGAGTCTTAGATAACATGGGGCCTTCCATTGTCTATCCTTAGGGAGAACTTTTTAAAAATTATATAACCATTGTTTATTATTAAGGTGTTGTGCAGAGTGGTTACCATTTAGAATTTCTTATTTAAAGTAAGGGGCAACTGTGTGTGGTATTAAATCTCATCAGAATATTGCATTATCTATATGGCAATTCACTCTTAAACATCTCTAATAATACAGTGTGCGGGGTGGTGGGGGGAGTGTTTGCATGAACATACACACTATATAAAAATACTGACTCTAGCCAGGTGCTGGTGGCCTCTCATCCTAGCTACTCAGGAGGCTGAGATCTGAGAATCAAGGTTCAAAGGTAGCCTGGGCGGGAAAGTCCCTCCAATTAACGACAAAAATGCTGGAAGTGGAGCTATGGATCAAATGGTAAAGTGTTATCCTTGAGCAAAAACGCTCAAGGACAGTGCCCAGGCCCTGAGTTCAAGCCCCACAACCATACCAACAACAACAAAAAACTCACTCTAGAGGTGGTTAGTACTGAAAAACCCTAATAGGAACCCACCTTCCAGAAGTGACTACTCAATGCTTCAAATATCCACATCTAAGTCTATAGGATGATTCCTTAATCAACATAGAAACATTAGACGACTGATATGGTGGTATACACCTGTAATCCCAGCTATGCAGGAGGCAGAGGATCAAAATTCAAGCTGAGCCTGGACAAACGTTTGAGACCCTATCCCAACAAAACTAAAAGCAAAAGGGATGGGGTGTGGCTCAAGTGGTAGAGCCATTGCCTAGTAAGTGACTGATGCAAATTCTATTCCAGAGAGAGAGAGAGAGAGAGAGAGAGAGAGAGAGAGAGAGAGAGAGAGAGATCTTACAAATATTAAGATCTGTAGTATAAGACTAGCTTCATCTGGAAGATAGCAAGGGAAGAGGTGACATTGTCCAAAAAGAAATGTACCCATTATCTGACTTATGTAACTGTAAACCCCCCCTGTACATCACTTTTATAATAACAATCAAAAATAAAGATTATTTTTTTAAAGACTGGCTCAATTCTTTGGCAGGAACAAGGTTAGTGCACCTTCCTGACACCTTCAGTGCAATATTCGAATCTGGAATTCCATTTGGTCCTCTATCACCTCCCTATTTTTAGAGGGCCATGATGCCCCAGTAATTCAGAAGCTTGGCTGGTTTTGCCAAGAGAATATTTTGGCATCTGTCTCAGAGTAAATCCTGTATGCAAAGTGCCTATCAGTGAGCCTAAGGACAGAGTAGGGACTTTTCCAAACCTACACATACAGATTGCATCGCCTTCCTTATATCTGCTTCCTAATAAATGATCATCTAGCAGGTCAAATTCCATCTGAAGGTTGCTTTTAGTTGAATTCATCAGCCAGCAGTAGGTCACAGTGAAGGGCAGATGGAGCCCTAGCTTATAGCCCCAACACACTACAGGTCCTGCTTACAGATTGCTTATGGCCTGTCTAAATCAGATGAGGGTTTGCTGTATTCAAGAATTAAACAGTGCCATCCAGATTTAGTCCCTTCTCTTTCCGCCTGGCTCTGGCTCTCTTCCATTGTTGGCCTTATTCTTGGACTCCCTGGTGATGACAAGATGGTAGCAGGCATCTTTCATATTTGCTGTGGTTTCAGTTTGGCGTGGAAAGTAAAAAGCAGATTGTCCCGAAATTGCTCACAAAAGTCTCCAAAGGGAGTCTGATTGCTTCTTTGGCTTAAGTTGGATCCATGTGACCATCTCTGATGCAATCACTGTCATTACAGAAAAGATATTTTGATGGGTCACATGTCACTTCTGATAGAGGGGTCACCTCCACCATAGTCACATGGGCTGAGAGTAGTGAGAGGTGAGCAGTGCATGAGAGCTGCTCACAAAGTGTTTGCCACTCATCCCATTGACAAAGATTCCACTTCCTTCCTCCTTCAGTCCAAGCCAGCCCTGTGCCTTGTTTGGGGGCCAATCAAACATGGTGGACATGACAACATGTAAAATTTGAGGCTGGGCTTTAAGAAATCTGTGGATCCACGTACCAGTGGCTCATGCCTGTAATCCTAGCTACTCTGAAGGTTGAGATATAAGGATCATGGTTCAAAGCCAGCCTCAACAGGAAAGTCCATGAGACTCTTATCTCCACTTAACCACCAAAAAGCTAGAAGAGGAGTTATGACTCAAGTGGTAGTACACTAGCTCAGGGGAAGCACCTAGGCCCTGAGTTCAAGCCCCAGGACCAGAACACACACACATACACACACATACACACACACACACACACACACACACACACACACACACAGATCTGTAGATTTTGCTTTCTCAGGTTTCCAGCCAGCACATCCTTATAGATAGTATGAGGAAGGCCAAGCAGTCATGTGAAAAGGCTCATATAGGGGAGAAATGAGGTGCCCTAACCTTTAACTCCAGCTGACTCACCCAGCCAATATCCAGCGCTATCTGCCAGCCAGGTAGGTGGGGCCATCTTGTTGGTCCAGGCCAGCTGATCCTTTGGGTAACTGCAGCACTCCAGGACAGCCGGTGGAGCAGAATAACCCAGCAGAAGCCATTTGACTCATCAAGCCATGAGAAAATAATGAATTGCTATTGTAGTGAAGTTGTAGGTTTGAATACTCCATAGAGATAGCCTGAAACAGTGTAGTCATATTACGGTTTGAGTGTTTGCATCCCCTTCAATAATCACGTAGAAATGGAATCCCCAATGAGGTAGCAGTGAGAGCAGGGTCTTCCAGGAGGCCACGGAAGGTAATTGGACCCTGATGGAAGAGATGAATGCTTTCTAAAAGGGCTCAAGGGTTTGAGTTCACCTCTACCATTCCTTCCACTATGGGAGGACACAGTGTTTCTCCTCTCCAGAGAACATCACAAGTTGCCATCTTGGAAAGCAGGGAGCATTCCTCATCCAACACTAAATCTGCTATTGTCTTGATCTTGGACTTTCAGGGTTCCAGAACTGTGAGAAATAAACTTCTGGGGCTGGGAATGTGGCCTAGTGGTAGAGTACTCGCCTTACGTACATGAAGCCCTGGGTTTGATTCCTCAGCACCATATATATAGAAAAAGCTGAAAGTGATGCTGTGGCTCAAGTGGTAGAGTGCTAGCCTTGAGCAAAAAGAAGCCAGGGACAGTGCTCAGGCCCTGAGTTCAAGCCCCAGGACTGGCAAAAAAACAAAACAAGCAAAAAAAAAGGATGCCAAACAAGAAATAAACTTCTGTTGTTTATAAATGACCCACTCTGTGTTATTTTGGTGTAGCACCACAAACGAACTAAGCCACTGTGTAAATGAGCATCAGGAACTTTTCCTTGACATGAAATGAGCCAATGGGAAATGGACAACAAATAAGTCTACCACCGCCACCTATTCTGGGTAGTCCATTATGTCTGGCAACCTATGAGCTGGAGAAGCTAGGGAATTGTCTGTATAGAACAATATCACAGTATCCCAGTGTTCACTCGCTACTTTTATCAGTGTTCAAGAACAGTTGCTGCAGCTGCAGGGGCTGTAACCCAACTTCAGGCTCACAGCTCTAACAGTGAGTGTTGCTTTTTTCTTTTTCTTTTTTTTTCCAGTTCCTTTCCCTCCAACAGTAAATGTTTAAACACAGCTGCTCCATTGAATGAGTCACTCCTACAGGGTTCTGGGAATAGTTCCTGGGACCCATTCTAGAGATTTCAGAACAACCCCAAACTACCATCGATGACCCCAAAACTATGGTCTTTTTGTCTTCCCAAAGCCATGTCTAGGTCCTAACTCTCAGGACCCCATGCATGTGATCCTATTTGACAAGAGTCTTTTGCAATGGAATTAAGTAACAGGGCCTGAGATCAGAGCCTTTTGGATTATCTGGGTGCATCCAAAATTCATTAAACATCCAAAAGAGAAGAGAAGGCCATGCAAGGACAGAGGCAAAGACTAAAGTGAAGTTGCCACAGGGATGAATGACAGCTATCGGGAGCTGAAAGAGGCAATGAAGGATTCACTCCCTGGAGACTCGAGAAGTGTGGCCCTGTTGATTCCCTGGTATTGGACTTTCCTGTCTCTAGTTCTGTGAGAGAATCCACCAATGTGGGATTCTTTGCAGCCTCAAGAGACTTTAAGATACCATATACCCTTGCATTCAATTCCTCTCTGCTTAAAATAGGTACAGCGATTTCTGTTGTGGTACTAAAACGCTGAGTAGTCCAACTCCCTCTATCCTAGGAATGGACAGTTAAGACAGACAGGATGCCCATCGGGGGTGGTACCCCTCCCCTCATTTGTCAGGGAAGCTGCAGGCTGAGATTTGATACAACATGGGATCATCCAGGCTTTGCTGGCAACCTCATAAGCAGATGCATTGCTTTCCACTTCTGAGGAGGCAGTGGTCCTCACAGCCCTTCTTATTACTGTTATGACACTAAGAGTTTATTTTATTTTTACTTTCAATTTTTCGGTAGCCCACTTTTGCCAAGAACCTGGCTGTCTCATCAGGCCAGGAGCCACAGCGCCAGGCAGGGTCTCTGCGAAGCTCATTTCTCTTTCCTTTAGCCCATGGAGTCCAATAAAAGAGCTGGAAAAGCAGACGGACATGATTGAAAGTCTTCATTCCAATACCAGTGAGATCACTTCCTCCTAGCGGGCAGCTTGTCTTGGTCTGCATCCTTTCCCCCAAATGAGGCTTTGTGTAACCCTGGAAATGTAGGTGTGTGCACATGTGCACCTGCATGTGTGCTCAGGAGTTCACCAATGTCCCAGAACTTGTGTATACACGATTCTGAGCCCACATGTCTGTTTCAGTATGCGTGTTCAAGTATGCAATTCTGTTTGTGCCTGGGTCTGGTGTGTGTGTGTGTGCGCGCGTGTGTGTGTGTGTGTGTGTGTGTGTGTGTGTCTGTATCTCTGTGTGTGGAGAGAGGGTGGCTGGAGAAGAAGCAAAGTGGTTGTGTTAATACCATAAACTTGAGCTATGGTTTTCATAAATAGGAGGCTGGAGGTCGCTGCTTGTTGCTCTGACCACTGTGCTATTGAAATTATATTACCATGGAAAAATACTTTCATTCTGCACACTGAGGTGGACAATTCTGTTCCACAGAAACTCAGGTGAGATCTACTTCATGAAGTGGGGAGGGAGGGTGTCTGAAGCATGATCCATGCCCTTTCTTTTGTGTCAAAGATCAAAAGAAAAAGCACAATCTGAGTGCTGGTGACTCACATCTGTAATCCTGGCTACTCAGGAGGCTGAGATCTGAGGGTTGCAGTTCAAAATCAGCCTTGGCAGGAAAGTCCATGAGACTCTTATCTCCATTTAACCACCAGAAAACTGGAAGTGGCACTGTGGCTCAAGTGGTAGAGAGCTAGCCTTGAGCTGAAGAGCTCAGGGACAGTATCCAGACCCAAAGTTCAAGCCCCACAACTGACAAAATAGAAAGAAAAATAGAAAGCACAATCTGGGTTCCAGGGACTCACACCTGTAATCCTAGCTACTCAGAAGGCTGAGATCTGAAGATCATAGTTCAAACCCGACCCAGGAAGGAAAGTCTATGAGACTCGTATCTCCAATTAACCACCAAAAAAAGCCATAAGTAGAGCTGTAACTCAAGTAGTAGAGCACCAGCCTCAAGCCAAAGAAGCTCAGAGATAGTGCTCAGGCCTTGAGTTCAAGCCCCAGGATCAGCACAAAATAAAATAATAAAATAAGAAAGCATAGAATTCTCTTCTAGCAATGCTGAGGTCACCTCAAAGCTACTTGAGAGATTCCTGGCCGACCTGGTGTTGATGGTCCATTACTAAGTATCACTGTGCAGTGATCCAGGCTCTGGCTCCTCAGAGAAGCCAGGTCCTGGTTGGGCCCTCACCAGCCTCTAGATAATATCAAGTATGATAAATGATATCAAATAGAGAGCTAAGCCATTTTGGAAGGCATCCCAAGGGTGCTTGCTCCAGGCCTGGGGAGGATTGCATCCAAGGGAAACTTCCCAGAGGGAGTTGAAGGGTTCCATAGGAATTATCTACAACAAGGAGAGCTCCCAGGATTGAAGGAGGAGCCTTAGGCTTAGGGCAATGATCGCCCTTGGAAGGGGGTGGGGGAAGGTGGCTTTCTGCTTACTGGAGGTGAATCCTCCCATTGGGAGCCATATGCAGATGTGAAGGAAGCCATTGCTAGCCCCTCTGCTCCCTTGCTCCCTCTCCAGGCTGGGCTGAAAACACAAGCCTCATCCTCCCTTTCTTCCTTGCCCACTCTAGGGCCATGCTCTATGTTGCCTTAGCCAAACACAGGTGGCCCCTCTTCCACCACAGGCTGCTGCTGATGCGGATTGCCAGACACAGCCTGGTACTCTAGATTTGTTGTGCTCATCCACCCACACCACAGCAATCTCCCAGCCTGGATCTAGCAGCTGCCCTGGCAGAAAGCTCTGATCAAACTTCAGCCTCTGCTCCTCACACCCTCAGACACCTGCCTACCAACCAAAAAGCTCTCTAAAGGGCTCTGATGCTTGCAAAGCAGCCTCTGCCACCTTGAT
Organism: Perognathus longimembris pacificus; assembly: GCF_023159225.1. Lineage (NCBI taxonomy): Eukaryota > Metazoa > Chordata > Mammalia > Rodentia > Heteromyidae > Perognathus > Perognathus longimembris. The sequence goes on along the minus strand of NC_063188.1, from coordinate 86,014,955 downwards.
CATCACCAGAGACCCTGGGTTCAGCCCCTGGGAGGGGAGTGGGGGAAATGCAGCAAAGCTAGGCTTTCTTGTTTTCTTCCCTTCCTTCCTTCCTTCCTTCCTTCCTTCCTTCCTTCCTTCCTTCCTTCCTTCCTTCCTTCCTTCCTTCCTTCCTTCCTCCCTCCCTCCCTCCCTCCTTCCCTTCCTTCTCTTCTTCTTTCTTTATATTTTTGGTTGTAGGGCTTGAACTCAGAGCCCAGGTGCTGTCCCTGAGCTTTTTTCACTCAAGGCTAGTGTTCTACTACTTTGAGCCACAGCATCACTTCTGGTTCTTTGGTGATTCATCAGAGTTAAGAGTCTCATGGACTTTCCTGCCCGGGCTGGCTTTGAACCATGATCCTCACCTCTCAGCCTCCTGAGTAGCTAGCATTACAGGCATAAGTCACCGGTGCCTGGTTCAAACCCAAGGTTTCTAAGTGAATTTCAAGTAGTGAGGGGTAGCAACAATAACTCCAGGTGGGAGAAGGCCAGCTGGCTCATCTCCTGTAGGAAATAAGTGTCCCACTGGGTACTAAGCACCAGGCAGAAGCATCCTGGTGAAGATCAAAGCTCATTGCAGCCAAAGGCCTTCTTGCCTTTCTACTGGAAAAAGCAGAAAGCACAGCTCAAACCAGCAGCCAAGTTAGGGAATTTGGTGTAGTACAAAAGAGAACCCTCCCTGCTGCCAATGAGGTAGGCACAGGCTTTTCAGACCATTCCTTGCCTGCATCTTTCTTTCCATTCTGGTAGTCAGAGTAGCCCTCCCCCCTCCAGACTGGACAAAGAGATGAACACAATGGGGTCTACCCTTCCTTCACCTTCTGCTCAGCCTTCTCTTCCCCCTTGTGGCTCAGAGCACCAGGTCACTGTCAGCTCTAGGCTGCAGCCTTTCCCATCCATCATGGGGACTCTCCTGTGGCCACTGTATTGAGAAACAAATGTTGGACTCCCTTAGTAAATCACTAGAAGCAGCAGGCCCAGGAACTGAGGGTTAGAACCCAAGCTACTGTTTCCTTCCAGGGTGAAGACATTCAAGATACAGGATGTCTGCAGTGCTGTTCCCCAGCGGGACCCAGCCTGCTAGCTAGCACATCCTGGCTTCTCTCCCCACTGCCCTTCTGCCTTGGGCCCTATGCCAGCTGGGTACAATATCTCCCTCCAGAGCCCTTGAGAAAACAAAGTCATTCTTCTGGCTGGTCATCTGGGCACAAGCAGGCAGGGGAGAGCCAGCTTCTTAGGGTGGGGAGTGGGGGTGGTCTCTCCTCAACATCTCAGTGTACGTGGCCTTTCTGGCTCTCAAAACCAGCAATCTTGCTGGGCATCAGAGATGCTTACACCTGTAACCCTAGCTACTCAGGAGACTGAGATCTGAGGATTCTGGTTCAAAGCTAGCCTGTGCAGGAAAGTCCATGAGAGTCATCTTCAGTTAACCATAAAAAGCTGGAAGTGGAGCTGTGGCTCAAGTGGTAGAGTGCTAGCCTTGAGCAAAAGCAGCTCAGATACAGTGCCCACGCCCCAAGTTCAAACCCTAGGACCAGCACAGACAGACAGACAGACACACACACACACACACACACACACACACACACACACACATATCAGCAATATTACCAGTATGGCTCAAAGCAGCACAGGGCTTCATGCTGTGTTATGGCACTCTTACAATCCCTACTTTGTCATATTCTTTTTTTCCCCCTCTGTGTCTTCATGCTCCTTGCCTAGGTACCCTATCCTTCAAAGCTTACTCTTTAGAATAAATTTTGTGTTAGTCATTTCCATGTTAGTATAAGTTGAAGATGAGGAAATAATTCTCTCTCCCAGAAGGACTTGCAGTTAAATCTTCCTGGATGGAAATTAGTCTGCAATGAGATATTTGTCTTCATTAAAGGGATTTCAGTTCATAATCCCACAAATCAGAGAGGCATAATGTGGGGTCGGGGTGGAGTGGGGGAAGCACAATGCTTCTACAGACTGGAAATCTCATGACTTCATTTACCTGTGCTGCTTTCTGTTGTTGTTATTATTGTTGTTTTGTCTTGTTTTGCAGGGCCTGGGGCTTGACCTCAGGGCCTGAGCACCTGAGCTGCTTTTGCTCGAAGCCACATCCGGCCTATTTATGTGGTGCTGAGGAATGGAGCCCAGGGCTTCATGCATGTTAGACAAGCACTCTACCACTAAACCACATTCCCGGTGATGATTTTTTTTTTCACTTCCATACTTTTGCTCTGAAATTTAAAAGTTGGGTTGACTCACTTTTGATTCATGGATGAATCATAACATTTCAGGTTTCCTGAACCCTAGAAATCAAATCTTGTATTTTTCTAGAGGAAGAGAGAGAGAATGTACTTAAGATCCCACAGCAAGTTACAGCAGGATGGAGGTGGATTTCCCCAGCTTTCCTGACTCCTAGCGCCATGTCCTCTGTAAATAACTCATGACCAAACACAGGGTTGTTTGCAAAGTAGAGCCTGGCCAAATGACACAGACAGCTTTTGTATGGCTTGAGACAGATTCCTAGAAGATTTTGGTTTAGGTGAATAAAAAAAGGTCCCAGGAGCCCCTCTTGTGGGGCTACCGGCTCTGGAAAGAAGAAGGGCTAGACAAAGTTCACTGCTGTTGTTGTGCAGACCAATTTTGCAACAAAGGCCTTTGGTTTTGTTTCTCAACAGTCTAGGGCCTCTGGTCCTCCAAAAGCACAGCCACTCTTGGCCTTCCTAAGCCAGTTTTCTCAGCTCATTTTTCTCAGCAGACAGCTCAAGGCCCTTCCTCTATTTGACATCAGCCTTGGCCTGAATTTGCTTTGAATTTATCTGGGAATTTACAGGCCAAAGAAAGAGGGGGCAGAACCAATAGATTTTGGTATCTGACCACCTGGGTTCAGCTCTCAGGTCTGCGCCCCCAACCTGTGCTGCATCTTTGAACTGTTTACTTAACCTTTTGGGCTACTGGATTCCTTGGTTGTCAGGGAGGGAGATTTGGCACCTGCCTCCCAGGCTGCTAGGCCAGCTGAATGGGGTCAATACACAGCCAGCACTAGGAAAGGTGCAGACTGATAGTAAGTCAGCAGCAATATCCTCCCCTCCATTTCAGAACTTCCCAGGATCCCCTCCAACTCTCCCCCTAAAAGTAAGCACTACAGATTTGTTTGGAAAAGACTGTACTCAAGGTGGCCACTGGTGCCCCATGCCTGTAATCCTAGCTGCTCAGGAGACTAAGATCTGAGGATCGCAGTTCAAAACCAGCCTGGGCAGAAAAGTCTCCAAGAGACTCTTAATCTCCAATTAACCACTCAAAAACCAGAAGCAGTGCTGAGGCTCAAGTGGTAGAGCGCTAATCTTGAGCACAAAGAGGCTCAGGGACAGTGCCCCAAGCCCTGAGTTCAAGCCCCACAACAGAGGTTTTGTTTGGTTTTGTTTTAAAGAATGTACCTAGTGCCAAGTATGGTGCTACACACGTGTAATTCCAGAACTCAGGAAGCCGAGGGAAAAGAAGCAAGAGTTCCAGGCTAACCTAGATTATAGTGTACGACTCTGTCTCAAAAAACAAAACAAAAAGGTTGGAACGAGGATGAGACCATACATATAAAAGTAAGTAAGCCAGGTGCCAGTGGCTCATGCCTCTTATTTTAGCCATTCATGAAGTTGAGGCTTGGAAGATAAAGATTCCAAGAGAGCCTGGGGAGAAAAGTCCACAAGACTCCATCGTCAGTTAACCAGTAAAAACTGGATTGGAGTAATGGCTCAAGTAATAGAACATCAGCCATGAGCAAATAAGCCAAGCAGAAGTGCAAAGCTCTGAATTCAAGCCCTGGTACAAGAAAGGGAAGGGAAGGGAAGGGGAGGGGAGGGAAGTGGTAAGAGAAAGGGAAAGGAAGGAAGGAAGGAAGGAAGGAAGGAAGGAAGGAAGGAAGGAAGGAAGGAAGGAAGGAAGAAAGAAAGAAAGAAAGAAAGAAAGAAAGAAAGAAAGAAAGAAAGAAAGAAAGAAAGAAAGAAGAAAAGAAAGAAAGAGAGGGAGAGGGAGGGAAGGAGAAAGAGGAAGGGAAGGAAGGAAAGATGAAGGAAGGAAGGAAGGAAGGAAGGAAGGAAGGAAGGAAGGAAGGAAGGAAGGAGAGAGAAAGAAGAGAATAAGTAGGTGGGAAGAGATGGGAGGACTGCAGTTCAAGGCTAATCTTAAATGTATCTCAAAACATGAAGCTGTGTTGGAGTGTTTGTAATCCCAGTTACTTACTTGGAAGGCAGGAGGAGGATCAAAGTCCAAGGCCAGCCTAGCAAAATCATGAGGAGAAAAAACAACTGAAGCAAATCTGAAAAAAAAAAAAAAGAAACAAATCTGAAAAAACAAAACTAAAGCAGTAAGAACTAGAAGGGGGTGTCAGTCAATTGATAGAGCATGACAAGCACAAGTCCTGAGTTTAATCCAAGAAAGTGAGATACACGCACCATATCCACTTCCTACTTCACTCTGCCACCAGGCTGAAGAAAACCAAGAAAAGCAGTCATATAAATAAGTCCTGATGCGGATGGTGATGGTTTGTTTCTTTCCTCTTGTTGGCCTAGGACTTTTCCTCCTGTTTCACCCTCCCAGTTCCGGGACTACAGGTATGTACCACCACACGCAGCTTCCATGATCTTCTTTTGTGTGTCATTAACATTCCTGCTTCTACTATATAGGACTGTGTGTGCTGAGAAATATAATAGTGAGGCAAAGAAAGTAGAATGCTCTGGGAGAGGCAATACTACATACATATTACACATTTCAAATGAACTTGAGTTCCATGCACACCACACTCATTCATCTGGCACTGTCTTTTATGTTGGGGAGCAGTGGTTCAGAGCCAGCCAGCAGCATGGCCCAGAAACATCCCCCATCTCCCTTCCTTCCCCCTCTGTATCTCCAGTGCTGACGGCTTGGTGACAGTGGAACAAGGAGTCATGGTGAGCGCAGAAGCTGCCTCCTTGGCCACAGTTCCATGTTTACAGATTCAGGGTAGACTGAATAGTCAGCTGTCTTCAGCAAGGAAGTCTCAAGGCAGAAAAGTAGATCCCCGATTGGCCTGTGGTACATGCCTGAAATTCTACCATTAGCAATGCATTCCTTTGGTTAGGCCACACCATTCTGGGGCCACCATTTTCAAAGAAAAATGCCCCTGGGGGACTAACCCGTGACACTTTTTGAGCACTGGCTGCTGCCTGTGTGCCTTAAGACAGAGCTGCAGGAGAGGAAGAGGCAGGGAGGGCTGAGAGCAACTCGCACTGCTGAACTGTTAGGATGCTTTGTGAAGGAATTACTCTGCCAGAGTCATTACCCACCCCCCACCCCAGCCCAACGATGCTTCCCTTCGAACAAGGCCTCAACCTTTTGACAATATTTCCAACAAGAGGTGCAGTCTGTGTTCCCCTCCCTTGGAATCTTGGTGGGGGGGAGCGGGGCTTGTGAGTGCTTGAGCCAATGGAGAAAGACCATACAGCAGCCCTCCTATTTGCTGGAGCACTTGTAGTTGGAACTCTGGAACCTAGGGTGAAAAGCCCTCTTTCTCAGAGTCTGTAAGCTGGAAAGACAATCCTGGAAGGTTCTAGAAGACATACTAAGTAAGTGATCTTTGGCCTGGCTTGTAGATATGTTAATGAAGCCTCCAGAACTACTATCCACCAGCTGGATACCGTGGAGAAATGCTCTCCATGCCTCTGGAAGAGCTGTGTGGTCAAACTCTGCCCAACTTCCCCCCAGCTAGGAAAGATAATGTAACTCTTGTTTTCTGCCACCCAGAATGAGATTGTTTACTACCTAGAAATAGGTATATGGAACAAACCTTGCCTGAGAGCCTCAGCTTCACAGATGGCTAATATGGAAGCTTCTAGCAATTGGAGGTAGGAGATCAAAGGAGCTGGAGTCCCTACAAAAGGCTGTTCCCTCAGATATCAACTACTCGAGTCCCTGGAAGTCATGCCACGCCCATTCTTGGGGCTCGACCATGTCCACACTTGAGGCCTGGGCACTGGTGCCAATACACATCCAGGATCTGCAGTGGAAGAATCCTGGGAGCGGTGCCTATCTTTCCTTCCAGACAAGGACTCTGAGTTTCTGAGATAGCAAGAGACTTGTAGCCCATCGGCCTAGGACCTGGCACGTGGCCTTTCATGCCTCTGAAGTGGAAGGTAAGGCTTTGTGCCAAAACTATGAGTGCTGCTCAGAAGCCAGCAGGGCCTGAAATCCAGAGCTAGCTTCTTTACCTGTTGGCTGCATGGAATTCTTAAAATGACTGTTTCTGCCAGGTGCTGGTGGCTCATGCCTATAATCCTAGCTCCTCAGGAGGCTGAGATCTGAGGATTGCTGTTCAAAGCCAGCCTAATCAGAACACTGCATGAGACTCCTATCTCTAATTAATAACAAAAAACTCAGAAGCTCAAATGATAGAGCACAGCCTTGAGCAAAAGAAGCTCAGGGATAGCACCCAGATCCTGAATTCAAGGCAGACCAGCACGCGCACACACACACACACACACACACACACACACACACACACACACACACACACAATTTCTTCATCTGTGACATGAGGACCCCAGATCCCTATCCTCAGGAAACATGTGAGGCACATGAGGGAACAAGTGGACCCACAAAACCCTCTGTATTCTGCACCGTCCCTCTACCCCATGGCACTTCCCACCTCCCCTCACCATCCAGATTCTGGGGCTCCTTTTTGCTCCATCCTACCTTACCTCCTGGGCTTTGGTTAGCAGGTAGAAGGAATCCATCCACTGCAACACTAGAAATGAAGCCAAGCCACCCAGCACCACCTTCCCCTGGCTCTTCTAAGCCTCTCCTTGCTCACCCATAGCCCATACATGCTCCTTCTAAAACACCCTTGAATTCAAGCCTGTCATTGATAGCAGGCTATGTTTGGGGTTCCGAGTTTTTTCATTTCTTCCCTGAGCAATCAGGGAGCAAAACTATCTGGTTGAAAGCCAGGGCAGAAAATATAGGAAAGCAAACAGAGCTGATCACAGCCAAGCTTGGTGGTGACCCCTTCCAAACCTGCCCTCTAGGTGGCCAAGAACCACACATCCAGGACACGCCCCCTGGTGAGCAGGATCCAAGGGTTCTGTTTCTCTAGGAAACGTGATGGAGGGAGGAAGATGTGGGGGAGACGAGCCAGAAGGCAGGGACCACAGCCTTCCAGTGCCCACGCTGTGCTAGTCTCAACCCAGGGCTAGTTAGCCACACAAGGCAGCCAGAGGCTGGGCTTGAGCTGGCCTGGTCTGGGCCCCACTCAGAAGCCTGTCATCAAGAAATCTTTGTACTCCCAGATGGACAACTTCTGTTAGCACATTGTTGCTGCTCTGAGAAAAAGAAAACCGAATGGGGGGTCATTAGAGGGAGAGAGTAGAGTTGGAAGCTTTATTAAAAGAAGAAGGAGGAGAAGAGAAGAAGAAGAAGAAGAAGAAGAAGAAGAAGAAGAAGAAGAAGAAGAAGAAGAAGAAGAAGAAGAAGAAGAAGAAGAAGAAGACTCACTGTGTGCTGGCGGCTCACGCCTGTAATCCTAGCTATTCAGGAGGCTGAGATCTGAGGATTGTGGTTCAAAGCTCAGCCAGGGCAGAGAAGTCCCTGTGAGACTCCTATCTTCAACCACTCCAAAGTGGTACTGTGGCTCAAAAGATAGAGCACTAGCCTTGAGCAAAAGAGCGCAGAGACAGCAACCAGGCCCTGAGTTCAAGCACTGTAACTGACAAAAAAAGACTTGAGACTTAATAGACATAAAGGAAGTCTTTTTTGTTGTTGTTCTTTTCAATGTAAGTTTTCTGGCTCAATGGGATTCGGGTTGTTTGCCACATTGTCCCATTTCCTACAATTCTGATCTAGTTTGGGAGTTAATTAGAAGCAGCCCTCACAGCAAAATTCGAGCATGCTGGTCTCCCTCGGGGAATCACATCGGTGTGGAGGAGCTAAGGCGGGGAAAAGAAGGATTCCACACAGAGGGATGTTACCAAGAAAAGTCACCCTAGCTGGCACAGGTGGCTCACGCCTGTAATTCTAACAACTCAGGAGGCCGAGATCTGAGGATTGTGGTTCCAAGCCCAATGGAACAGGAATGTTCTTGAGAATATTATCTCAAATTAACCACTAAAGGCACTAACTTTGAGCAAAAAAAAAGCTGAGACAGTACCCAGGCCCGGAGTTCAAGCCTCAGTGAAAAGAAAGAAAAGAGAGAGAGAGACAGAGATAAAGGAAGGAAAGAAGGAGGGAGGGAGGGAGGGAGGAAGGAAGGAAAGCAGGCAAGGAAGAGAAAGGAAGGAAGGGGGAAAAGGAAAGATGAAAAGGAAGAAAAGAGAAGAAGGAAGGAAGGAAGGAAGGAAGGAAGGAAGGAAGGAAGGAAGGAAGGAAGGAAGGAAGGAAGGAAGAAAGGAAGTAGGCAGGTGAGGAGGGAAGATAGGCAGGCGAGGAAGAGAAAGGAAGAAGGAAGGGAAGGAAAGAAGGAAGGAAGAAAAGGAAAAAGAAGAAACTGAAGAAGGAAAGGAAGAAAGGAGAGAAAGAGAAAAAGGAGGAAGGAAGGAAAGAAAAGAGGGAAGGAGAAAGGAAAGAAAGGAAGGAGAGAGAAAGAGATGAAAGAAAAAAGAAAGGAGGGGCTGGGAATATGGCCTAGTGGTAGAGTGCTCACCTCGTATACATGAAGCCCTGGGTTCGATGCCTCAGCACCACATATACAGAAAAAGCCGGAAGTGGCGCTGTGGCTCAAGTGGTAGAGTACTAGCCTTGAACAAAAAGAAGCCAGGAACAGTGCTTGGGCCCTGAGTTCAAGCCCCAGGACTGGCAAAAACCAAAACAAGAAAAAAGAAAAGAAGGAAGAAAGATAGAGACAGAAAGAGAGAGAGAGAGAGAAAGGAAAGGAGGGAGGGAGAGAGGGAGGGAGGGAGGGAGGGAGGAGAGAGAGGGAGAGAGAGAGAGAGAGAGAGAGAGAGAGAGAGAGAAAGAAAGAAAGAAAGAAAGAAAGAAAGAAAGAAAGAAAGAAAGAAAGAAAGAAAGAAAGAAAGAAAGAAAGACAGAAAGAAAGAAAGAAAAAGAAAGAAAGAATCTCCCTGTTGGGGGTGACAAGTGCTCAACACTATCACCCAGCTTTGGGAGACTGGGGTGTGGAGTGGGAGAATGGACCAAGGTGCTGAGCTCATTCACTGTCTTCCTTCCTGTCTACCTCTCGCTTGAGGCCCCTCAGAGGAGCTGTGTACACAGCCAGGAGAACGCCAGTCCCCCGGCAGCGAGGTTCCCCGGGAGCTGGCTGCCAACTCTGCCTGCACACAGAACAAACGAAGCACGGGGACATCTGTGCCGGAGGACACCTGCGCCCCCTGCAGTTTCTCTGGCTTCCAACGTGTCCCTCGGCCCTCTCTCGGTTCTTTCTTCACACATCATCAGCTGAGCACATACTTGGCACAATCGCAAAAGCCCAGACTGCGAGAAAGTGGCGGTCACGCCCCAGTTTCCCCTCCAAGCTGCTACAAAGAATACAATAGGAAGTGTGCACCTACTCAAGGAAGATGGCAGAAACAGTCCTGGAGAGGGCCCAGGCTGGTTCCCTGCTGTGTTGTAGTCCACAGGATGCCTGCTCACAGTTTCCTACTCCCAGCCTTTAGGGGAGACACCCGGCCCTACAATCTGCCCCTTGCTGTCTTTCCAAAACATCCCTGCCCCTCATCTCACTTGTCTCTCAGCCCCTTGACTTGCCCGAGGGTAACCTTGACATTCCATTGCCTTCTCTTCCGTGGACCCCCTCCCCTCCACCACCACCCCCATCTCCCTTAGCTTTGCAAAGCCTCCTTGTGTTTTTGTGCCATGGAGCCCAGCTGTCATGAATGTGACCAAGCCTTGACAAGGAGCAGTGAGTTTGTTTGTATTTTCTGTTTCCACGGTTCCCTCTTCTCTCCCAGGAGCGGGAGGTGCCAGGGAAGCTGTAATTTGCTAAACAGGTATTAATCTTCCCATTACTCCCAAGAGGCAGGTAGAACCACTCAGTCAAAACACACAGAGCTGTGATTATACCCAGCTGGCAGAAGCATGCGAGCATGCACCAGGATTTGAACCTCCTCAGCCAAGCCTCCAACCTTGCCCCTAGGCTGTGGCTGACAGAGAACTTTCTCTTTGTAGAACAGCCATAAAGCCAAATATTCTGGGGCCTGTCTACAGCTCCCTAGGCCCCCTCAATCTTTCTCTAGTCCTCTCATAGAAAAGGTGGAGGAACTAGGCACAGGTGGCTCAAGTCTGTAATCCTAGCTACTCAGGAGGCTGAGATATGAGGATCACAGTTTGAAGCCAGCCAGGGCAGGAAAGTCCCTGAGACTCTTATCTCCAATTAATCACCAAATAAAAGAAAAGCTGAAGTGGAGGCATAACTTAAGTAGTAGAGCACTAGCCTTGAGAAGGGAAAAAAAGTTCAGGGACAGCACCTAGGTCTAGGTCTTGAGTTCAAGCTCCAGAATTGGCACCAAAAAAAGATGGAGCAATATTCATGAGTCCCTATTATGTCCCCCGACATATTTAGGTTCTGGGAATTAGGAGTTTTAAGAAAACTGAGCCAGGCGCCGGTGGCTCACACCTGTAATCATACCTACTCAGGAGGCTGAGATCTGAGAATCACAGTTCAAAGCCAGCCCAGGCAACAAAGTCTGTGAGACTCTTATCTCCAATTGACCACTAGAAAACTGGAAGTAGTGCTATGGCTCAAGTGACAGAGCGCTAGCCTTGAGCTGAAGAGCTCAGGGACAGTGCCCAGGCCCAGAGTCCAAGCCCCACGACTAACAACAACAACAACAAAAAAGTTGATAAATAATACTCCTTTGTTCTCCTCCTGAACAATTGAGAAATCCACACTGAAGTCTAAAAGGGGGAGCCTAAAATGTCCTTCACTACTGAAAAGGCTATCTTGGTGGACATGGCTAGAGATCTGTTACCCCAATTGTCTTACTGCCACTTACCCCAGAATTGATCTTACCTACTCAGCTACAAGCAGAATGGAAGATCACAGAAAGCCAAGATGTGCTTTTTCTGGATGGGCTGCCTCCCCAGAGAAGATCCAGAAGGGTCTGAGCCCCCTGGGCCTGGATTCTTTGCCTTGGCTCATCAACTGGACAAGTCACTCATTGCCTGTGTCTCCTCCCACCCCAAAGTAGCTCCCAAAATAAAGATGTTGAGTGCAAGTGTGGTATTTGGAAGGCTTGGGGTGAGGGGTGGGAAGAATCCCTCTTTTTTTTTCTTTTTTGTCGGTCAAGGGGCTTGAACATAGGGCCTGGGTGCTCTCCTTGAGCTCTTTTGCTCAAGGCTAGAACTTTATCACTTGGAGCCACAGAGCCACTTCCAGTTTTCTGGTGGTTAATTAGAGATTAGAGTCTCATAGACTTTCCTTCCTAGGCTGGCTTTGAACTGTGATCCTCGCCACTCGGTCTCCTAAGCAGCTAGGATTACATGCATGAGCCACCAGCACCTGATTCTCCCTTGGATCCCTGACTGAGAACTGTTCTTGGATAAAAGAGAAAAAAAAGAAAAGAAATAACCAACTCAGGGTTGGAAGCACAGCTCAGTTGGTAGCGCATCAGCCAATGAGTGAAAACATCGGGTATCAAGTTCAAGATCTGGTCTTGGACAAAAAAAAAAAAAAGAAAGAAAGAAAGGAAAGAAAAGGAAACTGTTCTTGGAGGTGGTCACTGCTCTACAATTCAACCCTAGGAGTCTGCAGATTCTGAGAAGGCACTGAAAGCCTTGAGGCGAGTCACAGTAGAGGCAAATTCTTGTTCCTTTCTCATTTACAGGAGCATGGATGAGCCCAGGATGTGGAAGCCAAGCTGCCTGTCATCTTTCCTTTTTTGTGAGAGGAGCAGTACTGATATTTGAATTCAGGGCCTCAAATCGCAATCCCAACAATCTCAGTCTCTCAAGTAACCAGGATTACAGATGTGAGCTACCAGTGTGCAACCACCCTTCATCTTGATGCTTGAAGGTGGCAGGGAGGGGGGGAGGAAGGATGTGAATGACAAATGGAGATACTTACTTGGGTCCCTTACCTCAGTGACATGGCAAAGATGACGGGAGGAAAGAAGATGAGGTGATCAGGAGAGATCCTTGCTATACCCCTGCCACTAACTAGAAAGACACCTAGAGATACAAAATGGCACCTGAGGATCTTAAGTTTGACTTCTAGTTTCTAGGCTAGTGATGTCTGACTGGAACCTAAAATTGACCTTCCCTCAGCACTGAGTCACCTGAGCATAAACAGATATTCCCATACATGTAAGTGTGTGTGCGCGCGCACACACACACACACACACAGAGAGAGAGAGAGAGAGAGAGAGAGAGATACACAGACATAAATACATCTGCATGCAGTACGGGTGGTTTCAAACTTCTCTTGCTTTGACATGATTTTCTTCACCTTACAGTGCTGTGACAATACTATGAACAGCATTTGCAATGCTGAATTTGGATATTCTTTAAGAATACTGTGCAGTGGCAGCAACTTCAGCTCCCAGTCAGCTCTGCCATCAAGTACAGAAACACATGGCCAGGTGCCTGTGGCTCACGCCTGCGATCCTAGCTACTCAGGAGGCTGAGATCTGAAGAGCCTTGTTAATAACCAGTCAGAACAGGAAAGTCCATGAAACTGTACTCTAATTAACCATGAAAGAAAGAAAGAGAGACAGAGAGAAAGAGAGAGGGAAGGGAAGGAAGGAAAGGGAAGAAAAAATGATAGATGAAAGAAATGCCAGAAATGAAGCTATAGCTTAAATGGTAGAGTGCCAGCCTTGAACCAAAAACCTAAGGATAGCCAGGTGCTGGTGGGTCATGCCTGTAATCCTAGTTACTAAAGAAGCTGATAGGAGCTGGGAATGTGGCTTAGTGGTAGAGTGCTTGCCTAGCATGCAGGAAGCCCTGGGTTCGATTCCTCAGTACCATAAAACCAGAAAAGGTTGGAAGTTGCTCTGTGGCTCAAGAGGTAAGAGTGCTAGCCTTGAGCAAAAGAAGCTCAGGGACAGTGCCTAGGCCCTGAGTTCAAGCCCCAGGACTGGCAAAAAAGAAAAGAAAGGAAAAAAAAACCCAGAAGCTATTCCTTTAAGATCCAGATGCTGATGTCACCTTTTAAGTGAGGATAGAAAAGCCTGTATGTTTTGGACTCAACTTTGTTTTTCTTGGTCATGGCATTTGAACTCAGGGCCTGGGGGCTGTCCCTAAGCTTTTACATTCAAAGCTAGAACTCTACCACTTTGAGCCACAGCTTCACTTCTGGCTTTCTGGTCTCACAGACTTTCCTGCCCAGGCTGGCTTCATACCATAATCCTCAGATCTCAGCGTCTTGAATAGCTAAGATTACAGGCATGAGCCAGCAGTGGCCAACTGGACCCAACTGTTGAAGCTGTGTGTGCGCGTGTGCACACGTGTCTGCACATGTACCAGTACCGGAGGGCTTGAACCCAAGGCCTCATGTTGTTTCTTGGCTTTGTCACTCAAGGCTGGCACTCTACCACTTTTGCCACAGTTTTACTTCTGGCTTTTTGGTGCTTAATTACAGATAGGAGTCTTACAGACTTTCCTCCTTGGACTGACTTTGAATCTTGATCCTTAGATCTCAGCCTCCTGAGTAGCCAAGGTTACAGGTGGGATGCAGTCTTATCTCTATTGGGTGGCTGCAATGGAAGATCCCCTGTGCTTTACATGCAGTGAGTAGAGCGTAGAGGGAATCTAGAATGTACCATTGGACCATTTCAGGGATCATGTCCATCACCCCAGTAAGAGGGAAGCCAACTAGCCTGAGAACTGATTCAATCCCTGGACAGCTACCAAAGCATGAATGGGGTGGCCAGCAGGTCTGCTGGATGTTACAGTCAACTCAACTCAACCTTCATGGCAGCCTCCCATCCATTAAAACAAATGGACATGCTGGAGACTGACCTCAAATGACAAATAAGAAAATCAAAGCATTCAGAGTTCCTTTCAGGGGCTGGAAATATGGCCTAGTGGCAAGAGTGCTCGCCTCGTATACATGAAGCCCTGGGTTCAATTCCTCAGCACCACATATATAGAAAAGGCCAGAAGTGGCACTGTGGCTCAAGGGGTAGAGTGCTAGCCTTGAGCAAAACGAAGCCAAGGACAGTGCTCAGGCCCTGAGTTCAAGGCTCAGGACTGGCCAAAAAAAAAAAACCCAAAAACCAAACAACAGCAACAGAGTTCCTTTCATTAGTCCCATCATGGGGGGGGGGGGGAGAGGAGGGGGTGGAAAATGAATTTCATTGCGCTGGCAGAATGTCAGAGTCAATGGAAGGAACCTTTCTAGGCCAGAAAACAGCCTAAGGATAAACCACAAGTAGCCACAAGGCAGTTCAGGTGAGGGTGTGAGGGTTCCTCTTCCTCCCCCCAAATAGAGAGTATGTCAGTTACTTTTTGTGTGTATACCGTACGGCCCTGGGGCTTGAACTCAGAGTCTAGTACTGTCCCTGAGCTTTGTTTGCTCAAGACTAACACTCTGCCACTCAAGCTACAGCTCCACTTCTGGCCTTTCTTTTTTCTCTTTGAGTAATTTGTGGCGATAAGAATCTCCTGGACTTTCCTGCTCAGGTTGGCTTTGAACAGCAATCCTCAGATCTCAGCCTCCTGAGTAGCTAGGATTACAGGCGTGAGCCACTAAGAGCCCAGCTTCCATTACATTTTGTGAGGTCACAAAGCACCCCTAGACTTCCTGGCCTAATATAAGCACCATTCATTAGCTCAGAGTCATTTGAGTGGAGATTAACAGGTTCCCTGGTGCAGAATGAAGGTTGAGGCAGTATTATCCTCTACCAGGCACCTGCCAAGCTTTGTGACTTCTGGGCCTCTGGGTTTTCCCTGGATTCTGAGCATGTTATTCTCCCAAGTTGGGCTACTAGAGTGCTGACTAACCTCATGAACAGTCAAGGGCTGAAAGGAGTTGGAGGCCAACTACCACACTCCTATGCCCCTCAGTGTGGTAACTTTTGCTATGAGGTCTTCACTCTCACCTGTAGGTGCCTAACAAAATGGCTTCCCCCAGTAGGCTCTTGCTCAGTTACATTTTCTCTGTTGACTACATTCTTAGATTGGCTTGGTTCTTATTACTGTAACAAAAGAATTGAGGTTGAATACTTTATAAAGAAAAGAAATTTATGCAATTCAAAGTTTTAGAGGTCTAAGAAAACGCCATTGAGCCAGACACTAGTGGATCACGCCTGTAATCTTAGCTACTTGGGAGGCTTCTTAAAGGATGCAGAGAAGTCTTTGAGACCTCATTTCTAATTAACTAGCAAAATGCTAGACTGAATGCATGACTCAATTGACATAGCACAAGCCATGAGCAAGAAAGCCAAGTAAGCCAAGCACTGGTAGCTCACGCCTGCAATCCTAGCTACTCAAGAGGCTGAAATCTGAGTATCACAGTTCAAACATAGCCTGGGCAGGAAAGTCCATGAGACTCTTATCTCCAATTAACCACCAGAAAACCAGAAGTTGGCACTGTGGCTCAAAGTGGGAGAGTGCTAGCCTTGAGCAAAAGAGCTCAGAGACAGCGCCCAGGTTCTGAGTTCAAGCCTTATCACTAAAGCAAAACAAACTAAACAAGAACAACAACAACAAAAACACCATAGCACTCAACATCTCTGGTCCCCCAGCCCGTGCTCAGCCAGGAAATTTTCTGTCAGCCATTGGCTACAGTATTGGGGCCAATTGGGGTCCAACTCAGTCTCCAGAAGGCTCAACTGGGCTTGATCTTCTGGTGGCTAAAGATTTCCAGAAGCAGCAAGCAGACATTCACCCCTGGGGAAGCTCTTTTGAAGCCAATCAATTCCCTTCTCTTTGCTGCTTGCCAAATCAAATCAATGATCACATCCAAGGTCAATGGGGGCCAGAAGGCATGGTCTCTGGGGCAAGCAAAGAGGAGCTATTGGCATCGAGTTCTCAAAGGAGGTGCAGGTGCAAGCCATCCCTCTGCGCAGGCTTCGGCCGTAGATGCAGGATGGGCCCCTGAGCAGCAGCCAGGCACACAGAAGAGGCCACTGAGGATGCACTGAGGGGGCTGAATTGACATGGTATTCGGCACGGCACCTCTGCCTGCAAGGTGGGCAGTAAAAGAAAAGAAAAAGATTTGAGTCCTCTCAGGACTCTCCCCAACCCTTTGTGGTTTAGGGACCCCATTAGGTTGTCCTTGTCCCAGACCAGGGGCACCTGGGGTTGGCGTCGACAGTTGATTACTTTCACCTCTCTCTTTTGAAAAATGGCCCATGTTTAAGGATTCATAAAACTCAGGGAATGCATCACTGAGCCCTGTAACGCCGCCAAAGCCCCATGTAGAGAACGACTTAAAAAGAAGATTCATCAAACTAATTACTTCTCCCCACCCCCACCCCCAGCCCCATCCCCGCCCCGCTTTCTGCTTGGCCTGCTCTGAAAGATGTACGGCCTCCTCCGCGCTGGGCTGCTTCAAAGCCAAACTCCCCAACCCGCTTGTGGAGGAGGGGTGGTGAAGCACCCTGTGCCTCAATATTTCTCTGGCTTTCTGGCCTCACTAGAGGGTGTGTGTGTGTGTGTGTGTGTGTGTGTGTGTGTGTGTGTGTGTGTGTTGTTATTGTTGTTGTTTTCCTGCTGATTCATCGATTCCAGGGCCCGAGACAAGGCCAAGGAACCTCAGGGGAAAGACAGAGGAGATGGAAATATTGGGGTGCAGGAAGGTTGCCTGTCACCTATCTCTGAAAGAGGGATTTGACACATCCCTACAGGACAGACCATGTCTCATTCCCCCTGGGTTTCACTGCTGAATTCACTCATAACAGCAGTGGCCAACTTTTTTTCTTCCTTTTGTCCATTATGGGGCTTGAACTCAGGGCCTGGGTGCTCTCTCTGAGCTCTTTTGCTCAAGGCTAGAGCTCTACCACTTTGGGCCATAGCGCTATTTCTGGTTTTCTGGGGCTTAACTGGAGATAAGCATCTCACAGACTTTCCTGAACATGCTGGCTTTGAACCATGATCCTCAGATCTCAGCTTCCTGAGTAGCTAGGATTACAGGTGTGAGCCACCAATACTTGGCTCTAGCTCTTAAGCTAAGGTCTGTGCAGTTTTGCAGCTGTAATAGGTTGAATGGTGACTCCCAAAACATATTTTCACCCCAGAACCTGTGAATGCAACCTGATTTGGAAGGAAGAAAAAAAGAAAAGAAGGCTCTTTGGCTAGGTGCTGGTGGCTCATGCCTGTAATCCTAGCTACTCAGAAGGCTGAGATCTGAGGATCATAGTTGGAAGCTAGCCCCAGCAGGAAAGTTTATGAGATTCTTATCTTCAATTAGACACCAAAAAAGCTGAAGTGGAACAGTGGCTCTAGTGGTCAAGTGCTGGCTTTGAGCACCAAAGCTAAGGGACAGCAATCCCCAGGACCTACACATACACACACACACACACACACACACACACACACACACACACACACGATCCTTACAGACATAAACAAGGATCACTTGGATCACTCATGGGCTCCAAAACCAAGGACAAAAGCCCTTCTAAGAGACGAGAAAGCCACAGCCATGGTGCTTATACTGTAATCCCAGCACTCAGGAGGCTGACACAGGATGATTATGAGTTCCAGGCCAGCCTAAACTGCATAGTGAAACTGTCTCAAAAAGTAAGAGGGGAGGGGGGAACATATGGAGAAGGCTATATGAAGACAGAGGCAGAGATCAGAGTGAATCATCTGTAAGACATGAAATGCCAAGGATCACTGCCAGTCACTGAAGCTAGGAGGCAAGCATGGAGCAGATTTTCCCTTCAGAGTCTCATGCAAGAATTGTGTGCTGACACCTCAGTTTCAGACTTCCGGCTTCCAGAACAAGAGGCAATAAATTCCCGTGTAAGGCACCCGGTCGGTGGTCCATTGTGAAGGCAGCCCTAAGACATTAAGCCAGTATCTCTCAGTGGGGTGACATGAGATGCTCAAAACAATTCTTCAGGAGGTCCCTGCAGGATAGAACCCCAGCTGTCCACAGGGGTACTGGCTCATTTTCACACCCTTGATGGGTTTCTTCCCCTTCCTTATCTCCAATCCCACTGTCCAGGTATCACCTCTCAAGCAAATCACCTGCACCCAACTCCTTACCTGCCTTTGGGAGAACCCAGACTACTATTCCCTACCTCCCATTCCTCCAGTACCTCCCCAGCACCGATTGCTATGGGAATCCAAATAATGTCCCAAAGATAGCCACATCCACATTGTTTTGTTTTGTGTTTTCAGAGTCTCATTTACCTTTCCTGGGCTGGCCTTGAACTTGAGATCTTCCTATCTCAGTCTCCTGACTGCTGAGATTATATAGTTGTGCACTACTGTACCTGTCTCTGTGCCTTAATTCTCTGCACCTATTGACTTTTACTTTAAATGGCAAAAGGATTTACAGATGTAATTTAAGAAAAAAGATCTTGAAACGGTGAGATCATCCTGGATTAGCTGAGTAGGTTCTATGTCCTCACAGGGGTCCTTACAAAAGGAGAGTAGAAGATCACAGTAGGAGGAAGAAATGGATACAAAACTGAATCAAAGATTGCTGGCAGCTGGGCTGTGGTAAGAGTAAAGACTGGACTCTCAGCCAGGCTGGTAGTTTATGACTATAATCCTAGCTACACGGGGGGCTAAGATCTGAGGATCACAGTTCAAAGCCAGCCCAGGTCCATGAGACTCTTATCGCCAAATAACCACCAGAAAACCATAAGTGACACTGTGTCTTAAAGTGGTAGTGCACTAGTCTTGAGTGCAAAAGCTCAGGAACAGTACCCAGGCTCTGAATTCAAGCCCCATAACCTACCAAAAAAGATTGAGTTTAGGGGCTTGGAATGTGGCTTAGTGGTAGAATGCTTGCCTTGCATGTGTGAAGCCCTGGGTTCGATTCCTCAGTACGACATAAACAGAAATGGCTGGAAGTGGTGCTGTGGTTCAAGTAGTAGAGTGCTAGCCTTGAGCAAAAAGAGTCCAGGGACAGTGCTCAGGCCCTGAGTCCCAAGCTCCAGGCCTGGCAAAAAAGAGTGATTGTAGCCTAACAGCAAGAATAAGTGAATTGTACCAATATCTCCAAAAATGAGAGTCCAAAGCTACAGGGCAGGCACCTTCTGTCTGGAATCAGGAAGGTTTCTGTGGAGATACTGGCCTTCATGCTGGGAACTCCAGGGAAGGCAAAGGGGTGTGGGAAGGAACCACAGGAGCACAAATGGACCTAGGAAGGGATATTCCAGGAAGTAATAGATGTATATATGCTCCTTCTGGGCCAATATATGTATGTATGTAAGTATGTATGTGTGTGTATATATGAACAATGTCTGTCTGTACTGGTGCCCCAGTACTAGCACCAATGTATGTGTATGTATGTGCATATGTGGATGTATACACATATATTTACATATATGTATGTGAATGCATATACTGGTGCCCCAGTATGTATGTGCATATGTGTGAATATGTTTGTGTGTACATGTGTGTATGTATGGCTGGGGGTTATAACTCCATGGTAGAGCATTTGAACATAAAGCACTGAGTTCAAATCCCAGCACTACACATAATTTGGTAACATTAAAGGGCAAGGGTTTCTTTGCTTGTACTTGCTTGCTGGTGATAGTATCTGAATTCTCTGATTCTGGCCGACATCAACTTCCTTGGTAGAAACACCCTCAGTGGGCAGCCCTGGCCCAGATTCCCAGCTTTGGTTAAGGAGGGTCCTTGTAGACATGACTGAATGAGGAGCACAGGTAGCTGACATACAGGTAGCAAGGCCAGAGGGCAGAAGACAGGGTAGGGACATGGTGCTGGGAAGAGCAAGGGGAGGCCAGTGATCTCCATGGTGGCATGTGGGCTACTGAGAAACTGGGCTATTCAGCAACCTTCAAATATGCCACCCACGGTGATTCCAGGAGTAAGAGGAGGAGGAGGGGTTAACATCTAGAATCTTCTGGTGGAAGCTGCTCAGAGCACGAAGCCACAATTGGTGAAAAATGGGCTCAATTTGAAATTCGGGAGAGCAATGAAATTGAAATCATTTCCAATGTTAAATGCCCAACATATTGAGACCCACCCTCTGATAGATCTTCCAAATTAGTTTGCAAGCTCGCTATGTCTCCCTGCAGGAGGGGGATTTGCTTCTTTGCCAAAGGAAAAAAAAAAAAAAGATTCCCCTCCTTGGGTTGGGAAACAAGAACCTGGGGGTGGGCTGGTCTTCCTGAGCCAGAGCCCTCCATGTGCTTGCTACTGAGGAGCTTCTGAGGGAGGACTAGATTTTTCTTCCTCTCTTAGGTAATGAATTTGATCTAATGGGACTGTCTAACTGCCCAGATACCACGATGATAGGCACCCCATAAACACAGAGATAAACAGGTAGAGAGATATATGGAGGCAAGCATAATTTGCTTCTAAATGCCTTTTCACTCGTATAAATAAAGCAAGAAAATAAAGTTGTTGGAGGCATTTGCAATACTAATGCAAGGAGGAAATTAAATAGTAATTACAGCACTCAGGATAAATGCAAAGGCCCACACGGTTTGTGTGCCTCTGTGGGGAGGGCGCCAGCTGGGTGAGGTAAGAGAAAAGATACTAGGCTGGCAGTCCCTTAAGGATCCGGGGGCCAATGTAGAATAGCCATCTGCTCAAGCTCCACCAGGAGATCAGCAGAGTCTCCTGGCCAGAAGTGACTCTTGGCTTATGAGGAATTGGAGATAGCTACCTCATCAGCCTAGCCTATCAGTGACTAGAGTCCAATTTCCCTGTGTGTTTACAAGTCCCTGGAAGGGGGCAGAAGAATAGCACTCTGGTTGCCTACAGGGAAATCCAGTCATTGACAGGTCTTTCCTGGCGCTCCCCACATCATACCCACCTCTTTCTGTGCTTCCTGAGGTCATCTTGCAAATACCACCATGGACCCACATCCTTGGCTCAGGGCCTGTCTGCTGTGGGCAGACTCTTAAGCAGGCAGCTTTGTGCCAGCTGACCAGTGAATTTATCAGGAAGCTAAAAACCTGCCCACAGGTGGGTGGGCGATGTGTGTCATAAATACCATAGTGCCTCTCCCCAGAAGGGTCTATGTTTGCTTTGATGCTCCACTGCCACCAGCTTGACAATTCTTGACAATGTTGTCTTTGAATTTATGTCTCATCAGTGCCATCGGATGGGACAGTGGAGCATGTGTGTGAGCTGGAATGATATGCAGGGTGGCAGTAAGGGCAGAGCAAAGGGCCTTGGAAAGTACTGTAGCTAGGATCTGGAACATACCCCTGAAGGCCCATGTGTTAAAGGCTTTGTTGCCAGCTAAGGGTCCTATTGGGAGGTGGTGGAACCTTTAGGAGGTGGGGCTAAACAAGAGGAAGTTAGTTCATTGGGGGTATGCCCTTGAGGGGGATATTAGGAACCTGGATCTTTCTCTTTTTTCTACTTCCTAGCCACAGTGAGGTGAACAGCTCCTCCACCATGCGTCCTGCCATCATATGCTTGCTGTTGCAGGCCCAAGGCAAAAGGTTCAGGTGACCATGGACTGAAATAATTCATAGTAATTATTATTAGCCATAATAACCTTTCCTCCTCTTAAGTTGTTTATCTCGGGAATTTTGTCTCGGTGCTAGAAAGCTGACAAGCATAAGACTGTAGAGCACATATGCTGCTTTTGGAGCAGTCCAAAGTGTAAGGGCAATCGCAGGCTCAAATTGGCAATGGCAATGGCCACTACAGAAGTAGCATCTAGTGCTGGGAATGTGGCTCAGTGGTAGAGTGCTTGCCTAGCATGCATGAAGCCCCATGTTTGATTCCTCAGCACCACATAAGTAGAAAAAGCTGGAAGTGGAGCTGTGGCCCAAGTGGTAGAGGGCTAGCCCTGAGCAAAAGAAGCTCAGGGACAGTGCCCAGGCCCTGAGTTCAAGGCTAGGACTGGCAAAAAAAAGAAGTAACATCTATGGCACAGAGAACAGACAGATGTGTATGGGGTTAGCACTAGGCCAATAACAGGCTAGCTTGCCGGTCAGTCCTGGAACTCATCCCTGACATATCTATGAATATTACCTCTCCAAGTTGACCACCAGGACAGGAACTGCCAGAGCTCCAACAGGAAACTATCTGTAGTTATTTTTTAAATGAAAGCATACATGTGAATGCTGCAGAAAATATATCTAAGAGTTGCCAGAGTTTTTGTTTTTGTTCCAGTCTTAAGGCTGAACTCAAGGCCTAGGCACTGTCCCTGAGATTTTCTTCCTCAAGACTAGCTTTCAAAACCTTGAGCCATAGCTCCCCTTCCAGGTTTTTTTGGTAGTTAATTGGAGATAAGAGTCTCATGGCTTTCCTTCCCAGGCTGGCTTTGAACCATGATCCTCACATCTCAGCCTCCTGAGTAGCTAGGATAACCGCTGTGAACCACCAGCACCTGGCTTATTTTTTATTTTTAAGACAGGGTCTCACTATGTAGCCTATGCTGGCCTTGAACTCATGATCCAACTGCCTCTTCCTCCCAAGTGCTGGGATTACAGACATGGGCTACCACACTTGGCTTAAAGTTTTTTTTTTTAAGACTTTACAATGTTAGGTTTCAAAAAAAAAATCACTGCAATATTGAATGACAAATATTTAGGAGCTTAGAAATAGAAGATAAATTTAAACATGGCCAACTTTGAAAAAAAAGAACACTATTTTTCCTAGGAAGTTTCAGAGGAACCAATTATTATCAAAGAAGATAATTTTAAAAATAATTCTGCCTTGTAATTGGAGATACAGTGATAGAATACATAAACAGGCATTTTGAATTATATATAAATCATAAAGCCACTTTCAATTTCTCCTGTGACCACCACAAGTTACAAGAAATGTCAGAGAAAATATTAAAATGCCATCGTATACATTTACATTTAAAATTAAATTCAGACTTGCGTGAAACTGATTGGGAGAAAGAGTTAATTTTTTAGAAAAATTATAATGTGGGGATCATCAGCTTCAAATGTACTGAGATAGTTTGAAGTAGTTTCTTAGAAATTTATCCCAATGTTGTCAGTCTATAAAAGGACTCTTATACCTTTAGTAGCTTGTTGCATGAACAGGAAAATCCTTCTCAAGATAAAAAATGGTCAGTTATCGACAATCTAACATTTTCCAAGAATGACTGATTTCACTTTCAATTATACATTGATTAAAACTGAAATCACAGCCAGGTGCTGGTGGCTCACGCATGTAATCCTAGCTATTCAAGAGGCTGAGATCTGAGGATCATGGTTCGAAGGCAGCCCAGGCAGGAAAATCCATGGAGCTGTGGCTCAAGTGGTAGAGCACCAGGCTTGAACAAAAGAAGCTCAAGGACAGTATCCAGGCTCTGAGTTCAAGCTCCACCAGTGCCAGCACACACATAAAAAGTTTAATGTGAGTACTAAACATGTATGTACTTTTTCTGTCATTGTTCCCCAAACAATACAGCATAACAACTCTTTCCATAGCATTTACTTTGTATTAGAACTTCTACATAACCCTGGTGCCGGTGGCTCACACCTGTAATACTAACTACTCAAGAGGCTGAGATCTGAGGGTCATAGTTCAAAGCCAGCCCAGGCAGGAAAGTCTGCGAGCCTCTTATCTTCAATTAACCACCAGAAAACCGGAATGGCGCTGTGGCTCAAAGTGGTAGAGCTCAGGGACAGGGCCCAGGCTCCGAGTACAAGTCCCATGACTGACAAAAAAAAGTCTAAGTAATCATAAAAATGATGTATGCAAATATCATACCTTTTGATTATAAGGGACTTGAGCTTTTGAGGATTTTGGTTTCCACAGTGATTCTAACATTGTTCTGCCATGGATGCTAAGGGAGAGCTGTAGATAAGCTCACCCAGACCAATTTCAGTCTCTTCTAGCTCCAGAATACCCACTGGATTGCCTGCTGTTTATCTCACCCTTTGCAGGCATCCATCCCAGCCCTGCCTCCTCCCTCAGGCCAATCCTGCCCCTTTGGGGATTCTCTTCTCCAGATGAAACACTTGCACCTGCCTCCTTCTCTCAGGGTCTGCAGCTGGGGAAAACCACATGAAGACAGCAGTGTAGAAATGAAGGCCCAAGAAGTCATCCTTTAGACATGAAGCCTTCAGACCTCCCAGGCAGAAGAGACAGGTCTATTATACAGCTCTGCCAAGAAGGTTCTCCAAGCTTCCATAGAAACCCAGTCTGGAGGCCAGTAGCCCTTGTCAGCTCCATTTTCAATGTTCAACCCTCCTTCATTCCTGCTGGAATTTCCAACCACTTATTCATCTTAAGGCTGGGGGGGGGGGTCATAGGACTTGAACTCAGGGCCTGAATGCTGTGTGTGTGTGTGTGTGTGTGTGTGTGTGTGTGTGTTTGCTCAAGGCTAGTGCTCTACCACTTAAGCTGCAGCTCCTCTTCTGGCTTTTTAAAGTAGTTTATTGGAGATAAGAGTCTCATGGACTTTCTGCCCAGGCTGGCTTTGAACCATGATCCTCAGATCTCAGCCTCCTGAGTAGCTAGGATTGCAAGCATGAGCCACCAGTGCCCAACCAAGATTGTTTTTGAGAGTTACACAACAGCTGACTAAAAAGTCCCTTTCATACTTCAACATGGCTACAAATCTGTGGTTTCTCCAGGCTGAATAACCCAGGTCTTTTAAAGCTTGCCCATCAGGCCAATGTTCCAGGCTTTCAATCATCTTCAAGGCTAGAAGCTGTCACCCCCAGCTGCTCACGGTAGACTGGCCTGCAGGCTCCTGGAGACCACCAGATGCGGTTTTCACCCAGAGAAGGTCACAGGAGGGACATGCCAGCAGCTGTAAATCACCATCTCCCTCCTCTCATCCCAGAGAGCAAGGCCCAGCTTGCTGTTGACGACCATAAAACTTCTCATATTTCAAGGCCCCCTTTGTTGGGGGTGTTCACTATAGCAGGAGTGCAAGTCCACCAAGGGCCCATAAAACCTCACCAGGCTTTGTGCGGTGAGCCTCGGCCTGAGCTTACTAGGCAATCTCTCTCTTCTGCCATGGTGAAGCTGCTGCCGCCTCCATCTACAAATAGACTAGCCTCAATTTGCCTTGTGATTTGTTTGTTAGCTTTACAAATGGCTTTAGAGGCCAGACGACCCCTTCTTCACCCTGAATGAGTGACCACTGGGAGCTCAGGGACTGTCTGGGAGGCGTAGGGGTATAGGGGGAGAGATAAGGGTAGGGATATATTAGGGTTTCCAGGAAGAATTCAAAACAGTGTCCACCAGGGGGCTATGTCTGCCCTGTAGGGGGAGCCCACATGCACTCCAACATAGATTAACTCCTCTCTCAGGTGAGCAAAAGTGTTTCACCTCTTGCCCTTGGCCAGCATCATCCAGGATACTGCTCCCTTACAAGCCCCAAACACCTGCTTTCTGACACAGATTCCACTCCAGCCATCCTTCAAGCCTTGGGAAAAAGAAGTCCAAGCAAAGGCAATTGACAAAAGAGTAATGTTTATCCCACAGAAGAATGGTTTAGAAGCATGAGCTTCAACCTACCCACAGAATGGGTATTCACACAATGAGGTACAAAAGAATAAAGTATGGTATACACACAATGTCATGGATGGTCATACATCCACTCTATGACATGGAAAGCAAGATATAAAAGTTCCAATAGTGATTACCTCTGAAGGATGGGAGAACATTGACTACAAAGGAACAAGAGAGAATATTCTGGAGGTGGTAGAAATGTTCTATATGTTGATGAGGGAGGGTGTCCATGCTACATATATACAGGGAAAGTAATCAGGCTACCCTCTTAACATCTGCATTCTGGGGCTAGGGGTGTAATGCACTGGTAGGACACCTGGTTACCATGCATGAAGGTTCTGTTCCCAGCATAAGTAAATACAAAATAAAATAAAGATCCGGAGCCAGGCACCAGAAGGTTACACCTTTTATCCTAGCTACTCAGGAGGCTGAGATCTGAGGATCATGGTTCAAAGCCAGGCTGGGTAGGAAAGTCCATTAGATTCTTATGTCCCATTAACCACCCAAAAAGCTGTAAATAGAGCTGTAGCTCAAGTGATAGAGTGCTAGCCTTGAGCAAAAGAAGCTCAGGGACAGTGTCTAGGCCCTGAGTTAATGCCCCAGAACCAGCACCCAAAAATGTATATGTAGGTAAGCTCTCTGGTGCATGTAAGCTATACATTAGGACAGTACTAAGATAGAGTTTGTCCTTAATCATGGCTGAAATTCTGCTGCCACTTATTAATCATATTTCTGTGGGATTATTTGACCTCTTTAGACTAAGTGTCTGGCCACACAAATACCTGGTTCCAAGGTTGTTGACAATATCAAATATCATCATCCCTGGCCCAGACTAAGTGCTCAGTCTATAATCCCAAAAGTTGTGATGTACCTGGCCTAGAGGCAGCTGCCTGGATCAGAATTTTCTGCGAGAGAGAGAGAGAGAGAGAGAGAGAGAGAGAGAGAGAGAGAGAGAGAGAGAGAGAGAGAGAGAGACAGAGAGGGGGGCACAGATAATATTGACAGGATGCTTAACATGTCCAAATGTCTTTGGAGCAGATTTAGACATATGGCAATGTTTATAGTTGTGTTATTGACTAGTATACAGAAAATGAAGAAAATGACTATTAACTTCAGGAGCAAGAAAAAATGATTGTAACCATCATTTCCTTCATAAATCAGCGGAATAAAATATTTATAAAACATTTAAATAAGGCACAGTAATGCATACCTTTAATCCTAGCTCTCAGAAGGCATAAGCAGGAGGATTGAGAGTTTAAGGCCAGCCTAGGCTCCATAGTGCTACCCTACAAAAACATTTCATGAGACAAACACACAATGGTGATCCATACAAGTACAATAGAACTATACTGGGCAGGAGCTGGGAATATGGCCTAGTGGTAAAATGCTCACCTCGTATACATGAAGCCCTGGGTTCGATTCCTCAGCACCACATATATAGAAAAAGCCGGAAATGGTGCTGTGGCTCAAGTGGCAGAGTGCTAGCCTTGAGCAAAAAGAAGCCAGGGACAGTGCTCAGGCCCTGAGTTCAAGCCCCAGGACTGGCAAAAAAAAAAGAACTATACTGGGCAGGGGAGGACACATGTGTATTGAAAGGGTAGGAGGAGAAATGATAGCAACATAAAGAACAAAGAATTCAGAACTCGGCTCTAATCTGATGAATATAGGTAAAAGGCATTTTAGTCTATCTAAGACTTTGTCAAAACCCTGTGCTGCCTATTGAGGAGGGATGTGAGGGTGAACAGAGCTGTATTTCTATATCATAGGAAACCCGGGCTGCTAGAAGATACAGGCTTGGGGGGGGGGGATGGTGCATGTGTATGTGAGCCAGTACTGGAGTTTCAACTTTCAACTTGGACTGGCCGCTCTCTCTTAGCTTTAACAGATCAAGGCTGGTACTCTACCACTTGAGCCACAGATCCACTGGTGGCTTTTTTTCCTAGTTAATTGGAAATAAGATTTTCATGGACTTTCCTGATCAGACTGGCTTTGACCCATGATCCTCAGATCTCAGCCTCCTGAGTAGCTAGGATTATCAGCATGATCCAACAGTGCTCAGTAACATAGAGCTTTTGAACAGGTGAAAAGTAAACTTCCTCTGCATTTTCCTTTGGAGAGGCAAAAAGAAATGAATGGTAAACAACGGCTTTCACATCTGTCAGTGCCAAATCTGTGGCAAAAACAAAAATCACATGCAGGTGGCTGTTTTGTGAGAGTCAGAGGATCACAGTTCAAAGCAGCCCATGCAGGAAAGTTCATGAGACTCTTATCTCCAGTTAGCCTCCAGAAAACCGGAAGTGCTTCTGTGGCTCCAAGTGATAGTGTGCTAGCCTTGAGTAAAAGGAGCTCAGGGACAGTGCCCAGGTCCTGAGTTCAAGCCCCCGGACTGACCACAAAAAGCAAGCAGCCCCTCACCAGAGTCTGCCAGAGATTTGACCTTGGCCTTGCCAGGCTCCACCTGCCTAGAAAGCATGCACTTGACATCATTTGTGTTCAAGCTGTCCAGATCCAGTTCACAGCACTCCCATACCACAGCAACTGAGGCTCATCAGCCCCGAGCTGGTTGATTCTAAATCATTTCCTGTGATCAAAGTTGAAGGTTTATTTTTAACATGACAGTAATAGATTTTCCATTTATAAGCCACTTTATAACTTTCAGAGTGCTTTCACATACATTAACTAATGTGATTTTCACACTAATCCTACAAGCCGGAAACGAGTTATTATTTTCATTAACTGTGGAAGCTGAAGCTCAGAGGGGTTAAATGACATGTATTTGGTGATACCATTAACTTTGAGGGAGGACCAATGTTACACTTGAAGTCTTCGATTTCTGTGGCTACCACAAAATACCTGAGGCTGTTTAGGTTTATGAAGATGTCGTTTAGGTCACCGTTCTGAACGGTCAAAGGCATGACTCTGGTATCAACTCAGCTCTGGGGGTCATCTCAAGGCAGATGGCCTCACAATGATGGGAGCACATACAGCAGTGAGAGATCGGAAAAAACAGGAAACTGGGGATGGGGGCAGTGTGGGCTAGGGAGGTACACAGCCAGCTTGTTACTTCCTAGTGACCCTATTGTGAGAATTGACTCAAGTGTCCCAAGATAACTGCATAGTCCCTTCTGAGGATACCCCTAAGTGATGTAGCCACGTCCCACTTGGCCCCCTCTCTTAACATCACTGCACTGAGGATCCAACTTCCAATACTTCAACCCCTTACAGAGGACACAGTCAAACTAGCCACAAACTATAATTTAGCACCTTAAAATCACACCCACTTCTCTAGCTCTAGGTGTGTGTGTGGGTGGGGGGTGGTACGCGCGCCAGGCCTGGGTTTGAACTCAGGGCCATGTCCACATCTTAACCCATAGTTCTGTCAGTCAGAAGTCATGGGATAGCAAGGCAGGATGATCAGCTTGGGCTCTCCCAAGGCTGAAATTGAGGTGACAGCAAGGGCCACCAGGTAACCAGGAGATCAGAATCACTTAATTTTTTTCTCGTTTTCTTTTTTCCTTCCTTCCTCCATTTTCTTCCCTTCTCTTCCTTCCTTCCTTTCTTTTTTTTTCTCCCTCCTCTTCTCTTCTCTTCTTTTCTCTTCTTTCTTCTTCGTGCCAGTACTCAAGCTTGAACTCAGGGCCTAGGTGCTGTCCTTTAGCTTTCTCTATTCAGCTCTGGAGCTCTACAACATGAGCCATAGCTCCACTTCCAATTTTTGGTGTTTGACTGAAGATAAGAGTTTCATAGGCTTTCCTGCCTGGGCTGACTTTGAACTGTGATCCTCAGATCTCAGCCTCCTTTGTAGCTAGGATTACAGGTGTGAGCCACTGCCTAGAATCCCCTGCCAAGCTCATTCAGGTTATGAACAGACTTTAGTTCCTTGAAGTGGTGGAACTGGTTACTCATCTGCTTGCTAGCTGTCAGCTAGGATTACAGGCAGGAGCTACTGGTGCTTAGACTTCTTGCTAGCTAAGCAGTAAAGGTCTTCAAAGTTGAAGCCACTGGACTGATAGCTGAGGAAGAAACTTTATTTTCTTCGGTGCATAAGTCAGACAAACAGCTATTATGTGTAGTGTCCTTGTTCACCTCAAAGATGAAGTGAGGGGCTGGGGATATGGCCTAGTGGCAAGAGTGCCTGCCTCATATACATGAGGCCCTGGGTTCGATTCCCCAGTACCACATATACAGAAAATGGCCAGAAGTGGCGCTGTGGCTCAAGTGGCAGAGTGCTAGCCTTGAGCAAAAAGAATCCAGGGACAGTGCTCAGGCCCAGAGTCCAAACCCCAGGACTGGCCAAAAAAAAAAGATGAAGTGAGCTAGCTGATAGTGTTAATTCAGATTTAAGAAATTATCTGAATCTTGGTTTGTGCAAATTTACAATATACCTGCAATAGTAACTGAATCAGATAGCTCTTACAGTTCCGTATGTGTACCTAGGCTCCCTCCCACATCCAGTAGTTACTGAACTTGGTAAACTGGCATTGTAACATTACAACAATATTTTGTTGCACCATTTTATAAACTTTTACAGTGCAATACTTGTTATTCTTCTGAGGCAAACCAAAGGTATATTTCTCAAGGCTCATGCTGCTTTCTTTAGCAGTGTTTGACGGAGGATCTTTGTATACATTTGCAGTAGATTAAAAAAATTGCAAATTTAAAAAAAATTGTAAACCATGGACCAATATTGAAATTGTGTAGGATAAGTTCACCTTAAATTGCATTCTATTAACCAATATGAGTGTGTTTCTGTAAGCATAGTTACACTGAAACAAAGTTTAAAAAAAGATGTTAGCTTCATTCAACATGATCCTAATAACTTTGGGTATCCTCTCTTGCCTTTGACTTTGCAGAGAAAATGGAAGCCTCTTTCTGCCCACTACCCCACCCCACTGACCCACAATCCTACCCCTCTACCCCTCCCTGTAATAGACAAGGGCTTGTTTTCTAATCTCTGTTGTGTGCCCTGGACACAGCCATGTCTCCTTGCTGTAGGGACCCAGCCAGCAGTCAGATCCTTTCTCTCTAGAATCTTTCACCCCACACTTTTCCAATAGAGTCTTGAATCAGCACCCAGTGTTGTGTATGTCAAGGTTATCACATCTTCATAGCCCAGTCACTGCCTCTAAAGAGTCTCTTCCAAGCACCCTGGATGAGTCCCCAGAAGAGGAAAGAAGCAAGAGGTTAGGGGTGAGCTGTTCTCTGTTCCCCCACCCCCGCCCATGTAAGGGGCATAAGTGCTCGTGGCCAACGCCTGCTTTCCACTGCAAAGGGGTTATTTTCCTTCTGCTTTGACTATTTCTTTTTTTTATTGAGGGGCATATTTTCTTTATCTTTAAAGCTTTTATAGCTTTGTATCTCAGCATCATTTTTAGTACATTCTCTTGTTATGATTTATGCTGCTTTTACTGGCTCTTTACCCTCAGCAATAAACATGTTTAAGTTTTCTACATCTTAAAAAAATCAACTCCAAACCCTTCCTTGACCCTGTGTGCTCTTGTCTCATTTCTACAGTCTTCCTCGCTCCTCTCGGCATGGCCGGCTCTCTGAAGCCATCTGTTCTCACATTCTCTCTCCCCACTCATTCCTTCACGCTGCTGGTCGGTTGCTCTCGCCCAGATCAGAACCCCAGACTTGTGCTTAAGCACAATTGAGGTTTTACTGCCAGGAGCCTTGGAATCTCTCCACTGTGGGAAGAAAGGAAAGGAAGGGCTGCAGCTGTTCCACCAGGACCACCCTCTCTTCTCTCAGCGTCTCTCTTTGGAATGAGGCCGCTCTTTCCTCCACATGATGTCCAGCTGCTCCAGAGCCTTCTTATCCAACAGCTCCAACCTCCATGGAAGATGCAGCAGGGCTTATTTCCCTTCCTTTCAGTTTGAAAATGCCAGAGAACCATTCTGATTGGTCCAGCATCCAATTGGTCCAATTCTGATTGGTCCGTGCCTCAGGCATCTTCCCATGGATCTGTCAGCAGTGGCCACAGCAGTCAAAATCATTGTATCAGTCAGAGTTCTAGTACTGTGACGAAGCACCTGAAATAACCAACTTATAAAGAGGGAAGATTTACGTGGGCTCATAGTTTCAGAAGTTTTAGCCTAAAATAAATTGACCCTGATTGTGGGCCTGTGGTAAGGCAGCACGTTATGGCAGGAAGCACATAATGAAGCAGACCATTCACCTCATGGCCAGGACAAGAAAAGAGATGCACAAACGGAAGTCCCACAATTTACTTTGAGGACACACCCCCAATAATCCAAGACCTCCCACGAGGCCCTACTTCTTAAAGGTTCCACCACATTCCATTAGTGTCAAGCCAGAGACTAAGGTTAGTTCTTTGTCAGTTATGGGGCTTGAACTCAGGGCCTAAGTGCTATCTCTGAGCATTTTCGCTCAAGGCTATTGCTCTATCACTTTGAGCCACAGTGTCAATTTTGGTTTTCTGGAGGCTAGTTGGAGATAGGAGGCTCCCAGGACTTTCTTTTTTCTTTCTTTTTTTTTTTTTTTTTTTTGGCCAGTCCTGGGGCTTGGACTCAGGGCCTGAGCACTGTCCTTGGCTTCTTTTTTTTGCTCAAGGCTAGCACTCTGCCACTTGAACCACAGCGCCACTTCTAGCCATTTTCTGTATATGTGGTGTTGGGGAATTGAACCCAGGGCCTCATGTATACAAGACAAGCACTCTTGCCACTAGGCCATATCCCCAGCACCCCCCAGGACTTTCTTGACCAGGCTGGCTTCGAACCATGATCCTCAGATCTCAGCCTTCTGGAGACTAAGCTTTTAACACATAGGCCTTTGGAAAACATTTAGGATCCAACTATCATAAGAGATAGTAAATCATAGAAGAGGGAAGGGGAAGGCAGCCCCTCCCTGGGCTTCTTCCTTTCCACTGTGCTAGTAATGCGATACACACAGGGCCATGCCCCCAGATACCCTTTCCAAAAAGAACTTGTTGCCCTGGCCCTCAGCAGAACTACCTTGCCCCAGGGTATTTCCTTGCCAGGGTACCCCACATCCAATGACTAGTTGGCTTATCTTCTTGGAGGCTTATCCCTTGACAGGCCATGGGCACAATTTAGCAGTCCTCATTGTGGCTTTTTGGGTCTGGCTTGGCAATTCTGCCTCTCTCTGTCAGCCCAATTCTGCATCGTCTTGTTCACCATAGTGAACAAGCTCCACTGCACACATAGCTCCACTGCAGTTTCAGTCTCCCAAGACCTGCCTGTGACAAATTACTCCAAACTGTGCACTACATGCAGCTGCCACAGGGGTCCTGGCTTGTTGGTGCTCGCCTTCCCACTCCAAAATCCACCATCTCAGAATCTACTAAAATCTACTTGCTCTCTGGGCTGGGAATATGACCTAGTGGTAAAGTGCTCACCTCGTATACATGAAGCCCTGGGTTCGATTCCTCAGCACCACATATATTGAAAAAAGCCAGAAGTGGCGCTGTGGCTCAAGTGGTAGAGTGCTAGCCTTGAGCAAAGAGAATCCAGGGACAGTGCTCAGGCCCTGAGTTCAAGCCCCAGGACTGGCCAAAAAAAACAAAACAAAACAAAACAAAAATCTACTTGCACTCAAGTCCTTATCTTGAGACCTGCTTCCTGGATTAGCCCAGACACAAGGACTATGGTGACACTCTCAGGTGTTAAATCTGGACTTTATCTGCAGTGTGTACCACTGTGACAGGAGCTTTTTTTCCAAATTACCTTCATCCAGCTTCTTCTGGGATTTCTTCCTACCTCTGGTGTCTGGCTGCTACTTCTGATCCTTCTTCCTCTGACCATTCCCTGTCTTTACAGCATCTAATACAAGTCAGAAGACAACAGTCACTCCTTGAAGTGAGACACCCCGACACTAGGATGATGAAGAGAACACATCTGCTGCCCAGATGTATCTCTCAAGCTTTTCACACACATGCAACCATCCCCTGGCATGTCTTAGACATCTCATAAGACACTTCAAACAAGCAGAGCAAAGTTGGGTGCCAGTGGCTCATGCTTGTAATCTTAGCTAGTCAGGAGACTGAAATCTGAGGATCACAGTTCAAAGTCAGTCCAGGCAGGAAAGTCCATGAGACTCTTACCTCCAATTAACCACCAAAACGTTGGAAGTAGAGATTATGGCTCAAGTGGTAGAGCACTAGCCTTGAGCAAAACAGCTAAGGCACAGAGCTCAGACCCTCAGTTCAAGCCTCAGGACTAGCGTGTGTGCATGCATGTGCACACACACACTTAGCATGGCAACCTGAATGCCTTTGTCTAAGCCAGCTTCTCTTTCCAGATTCCCCTCCTACATTCCCCAGATCAGGAAAATAGCACCAGTGGTGGCGGTCCCCAGAGCCTGCTCTTCAGGGGTTATTCAACTTCCCACAAGTCGCCTCACTGCCCCATAGAGCTCAGATCTCACTAACTTTTGCCTGTCCTGGTACAAGTCCATCCTAACCCGGATCAGTCTCCCCACTCTCAGGCTTTGCTCTTCACTAGCCATGCAGCTGTGAATAACTCGTCTCTCTTAGCCTCAGTTTCTGCCTCTGTGAAATGGCCTCTTAATAATGATGCCTACTCTATAGAGCTGCTATGAGGTTTAAAAGGTAGTGTGGGGCTGGGCCAAGTGGCAGAGTATCTGCTTAGCAAGTGGGAGGCTGAGTTTAAACCTGAGCACTGTCATTCATAGATTAGATAGATAGATAGATAGATAGATAGATAGATACATACATACATACATACATACATACATACATACATACACACGTGGGTAGATGATAGATGGATGGATAGATACACAGATACATAGATAGATGACAGTGTAGATATGAGAACCTTAAGAAATGTTTTATTAGTGTTTTGGTCTATTTTGTGCTGCTACAACAGAATGCCACAGACTGAGGAACTCATAAAGAACAGAAATGTATTTCTCTCAGTTCTAGAGTCAGGGAAGTCCAAGATCAAGAGGCTGACCCAGGGCTGGGGATATGGCCTAGTGGCAAGAGTGCTTGCCTAGCATGCATGAAGCCCTGGGTTCAATTCCCCAGCACCACATATATAGAAAACGCCAGAAGTGGCGCTGTGGCTCAAGTGGTAGAGAGCTAGCCTTGAGCAAAAAGAAGCCAGGGACAGTGCTCAAGCCCTAAGTCCAAGCCCCAGGACTGGCAAAAAAAAAAAAAAAAAAGAGGCTGACCCATTTGATTTCTGGGTCTAAGATTGTGCTATGCTGCTGTAATTTCTGCAAAGGAGGAATGTGTCCTTATACAGCAGAAGGAAGAAGGGCAACAAAAGAGCCCTCATATGACAGAAGAAAGAGAAACCACTTTTTCTCTAAGTGATTTTTTTTGCCAGTCCTGAGGCTTGAACTCAGGGCCTGGGCACTGTCCCTAATTGCATTCTAGCACTTGAGCCACAGTGCCACTTCCAGTTTTTTTCTGTGATTAATTTGAGCTAAGGGTCATACAAACTTTCCTGCCCAGGATGGCTTCAAATCATGATCTTCAGATCTCAGCCTCCTAAGTAGCTAGGATTACAGGCGAGAGCCACCAGCGCCCAGCTTCTAAGTGCTCTTCCTAACAGTGTCAAGCCAGCTGTTCAGGACAGAGCTCTCATGACCTAAACGGCTTCTGCAAGGCTCTGCCTCTCAGCACTTTTGCACTGGGGAGGAAGTTTCCAATACCTGAACATAGAATCTGGTACCAATTGATGGTGAGTTTCCTATTTTTGTTCTGGCTGTTGCTCAATTTGATCCTTCTTTTGATTCTCCCTACTTGCCACCTTGTCCTTTCAGGCCTCCTTCAAGTGCTCTGCTGCTCTGCTTGATTCTTGAAGGCAGAAGGTACCTTGTCCATCTATCTGTCCATCTACTCATGACCAGTGTCTCCTTCCACTTCCACTTCCAGATGGCCATGACTTCTCTTCAGAGCAGAAGCATTAGAGGAGCTAGGGGAATGTTCTTTTTTTTCCCCTGTTATTTTTTTCCCTCTCTCTGTCTTTTTTCCTTCTTTAGAATTTTTGATATCCAGCTCGGGAGAAGTTATGACTATATTTAATTTGGCTCTAGCAGGATATTTCGTGTCTACTTGTAAGACATCGTTAGCTATTCTGATGTAGGAATCTCTAAAAACCCACTGGGTTGATGGCACATGGAGATGCAAGCCCAGAAGTTTTGTCTCAGTACAAACATGCTTAACAGTGCCCAGACCCATCAGCATGATGGCTAATGGAGGTACAAGGTTTGAAAGATACACAATCAGAAGCTACTCTGTAAACAGAGGCCCCAGTGGCTCATAATTGTAATTCCAGCTACCCCGGAGGATGAGATCTGAGGATCATAGTTTAAAGCCAGCCCAGGGAAAGAAAGTCTGTGGGGCTATTTTGTGGCTCAAGTGGTAGCCTTCAGCAACAGAGTTCAGGGATAGCACCCAGGCCTTGAGTTCAAACCCTAGGACTAGCATGTGCCTGTGTGTGTACACAAGTACACACCACACACACACACACACACACACACACACACTTTAAATGGTTTTCAGTTATTTCAATTTCTTTGTTTTAGTTTTGTATACCCTTTGTCTTGTATTTAAGTTTAGCTGATCTCTGGAAGGGAAAAGGAATCACAGAAACAACAGGACAAAGGATGAACTAATGCAACAATGATACTCACCAGATGCTACTTTGCAAAGGAACTTTATAATTTGGGGGGAGGGGAGTGGGGAAGGGAGAGTGGGAGAAAAGGAGGGAGGGAGTAACAGTGTTCAAAGTGAAATGTAATCATTACCTTACTTATGTAACTGTAACACCCCCTCCTCCCGTTCATCACCTTTACAATAAAAGTATTTTTTTAAACTATAAACAAAAGATTCAGTTTTAGAAACAGAAAAATCTCTCTGTTGGGAATATATTTAGTGACACTGTATGCAGAAGTATAAATGTACCACGTGCTTCTTTTACTTTCCTGATGGAATATATCTTGAACAGAATGAATCAGAACTCCTGGGTGACAGCCTATAGCAGCACAACAAACAAGGAATAAGTCTACATTTGTAAAGTGGAATACTTTGTCCACCCCAGTATACTGGAACACATCGTGGAAGGCTTGAGATCTCTGGTCCTAACAGAATCTGGCAGTTTCCAGTGAAATCATTGGCAAAATTGGCACTGACACAGCAAAATACCCTAAAGGAACATATTTATCAATGAGTCAATTTTTATCCCATAAAGTAATTCAATCACATAATTATGTAGCTCAGTACAAGAAACTAGCAATTTAAAAAAGCATTTGAGGACTGGGAATATGGCCTAGTGGTAGAGTGCTTGCCTCACATACATAAAGCCCTGGGTTCAATTCCTCAGCACTACATATATAGAAAAGGCCAGAAGTGGCACTGTGGCTCAAGTGGTAGAGTGCTAGCCTTGAATAAAAAGAAGCCAAAGACAATGCTCAGGCCCTAAGTTCAAGACTCAGGACTGGCAAAAAAAAAAAAAAAACCCAACATTTGAATTGTTCTTATATGCCCTCATTTCAGATAAATGCTCGCTTCCCTCCCTCTCTCCCCCCCTCTCTTTCTCTCTCTCTCTATAGATAGATAGATATATAGATAGATAGATAGATAGATAGATAGATAGATAAATAGATATAGATCCAACCAAAAATCAATCAACCAGTACATGCCCAAAATGATGAGATAGAAAGTATTATAGAGAATTATTAAGAAGTTAATTAGGAAAATGATTATGTTACATCTTCTGGACTTTGTGAGAGAATTTGTCATGTCTTTTTTTTTTTTTTGTCAGTACTGGGGCTTGAACTCCGGGCCTGAGCACTGTCCCTGGCTTCTTTTTTGCTCAAGGCTAGCACTCTACCCCTTGAGCCACAGCGCCACTTCTGACCTTTTCTATATATGTGGTGCTGAGGAATCGAACCCAGGGCTTCATGTATACAAGGCAAGCACTTTACCACTAGGCCATATTCCCAGCCCCTTGTCATGTCTTTAAGTTCGGAACTTCTGATTTTTGTGATAGTTAAATTTGTCCCTAGAATGTTGTACTTTTTATTTACAGACCCTAAAATTTCCTATAATCTTTGCTCCTCCTGGCCTGGGTCTTCTTCTGGTGTGATCCTGCAACCCTCCACACATATGTTATAACACACCACCCATCATTCCACATTACACACATGTGTGCACAGCCCATAATGCTTTCTCTCGACAGAGAAAGTAGAAGAGGCTCTGGTTTTCCTATGTAATAGAGTTGAGACTTGGAATGCACAGAAGTGAAAAGGCAGGGAAAATTCAATCAGTTGGTTCTTACTTTGGGGACCTGAGGCACACAAAACATTTGGCAAATAGAAAAAGAGGGGGCAGTGAGGGAGACCCACCCAAGGAAGCTGCAGTTCTCTCGGTGGCCACAAGATGGAGGTAGAAAAATAGTCTGGCCATCCTGTCAAAAACTCATTAAGAGCTAATCAAGGCAAAGCGGAGATTTTTTGTTGTTGTTTTGTTTTTTCATGTTCCCTTCCCGGTGCCTTCTCCCCTTTGCCAAGCCTCAGCGCACTTAGTATTGTTCCATTCTTTTTGGCTAAAGTTGTCACAAATCTGCGTTTTTGTTTGTTAAGTCAGCTGTAGCCTGAAGTTCATCTTCTAGACAACGTTTCCTGCTTCTTACAGTAAAGGATTATGTTCTTATTAACTATTATTAGAAGAATTTTCTGACTCAGAAGTTTCAAGACTTAAAGCTATAGTCTTAGTTTAATAATTGCTTGTTATTTGCTTTTCTGCTTGGAACTTTCATTACCCGGCTTCTATTTCGTGTTCATTTCCCCATAGCCCTTAGTCAAGGCTCAGTACAAAGCTTTATCTGAAAGAACAGCCTGGCCCCAGCCTGTCTGGGAAAGATATGGTTCCCTCTCGCTTTGCAGGGGCCCTGGAAAGCTGAATTAGTCACTTGCTAACCATACAAAATGGAGGAACTTGCCTGACAAAGACAGTGGCAGAAATGGAAGAGGAAGTCTTTCTATAGCCAACCTCCTCTTTTCCAAGCTCACATGGGACACTGTGCCATCCCTACCCCAACATTTTGGATACTTTAAACCAACATCATTCTCTTATAATACATAGCACACACAGGCCAGGTGTCAGTGGCTCACATCTAGAATCCTAGCTACTCAGGAAGCTGAGACCTGACAATCACAGTTCAAAGCCAGCCCAGGCAGGAAAGTTTGTGACTTACCTCCAATTAACTAGCAAAAAGTTGGAAATGGAGGTGTGGCTCAAGTGGTAGAGTGCCAGCCTTGAGCGAAAAAGCTAAGGGGCAGCACTTAAGCCCTGAGTTTAAGCCCCAGTAAGGGTACGTACACACACACACACACACACACACACACACACACACACACAGCATAGAAAGCATGGGGCAGCCACCAGAGATGAGATTTGAACTCACAGCCTTGTGCTTAGTTAGGTGCTCTACCACTGAATCATGCCTCCAACCATTTTTTGCTTTAGTTATTTTCCAGGGAAGATCTTGTGCTATTACCTAGGGCAGGCCTTAGACTGTGATTCTACCTATGCTTTTTGCTTGAGCTGGAATCACAGAAATGTATATCACCATACCAAGCTTGTTTGTTGAGATGGTGTATTGCTAATTTTTTTGCCTAGCTGGCAAACCACAATCCTCGGAATCTTTGCCTCCTGACTAGTTGTCACGACCGGCATGATTCACCCAAGCTTTCAGAAGCCCAAGATCCCCATTCACAAAGATGTATTCACACCAGAAGTGGCTGATTGCTATGGAAGGCTAGCGAGTAGTGCTAGGACAGTGTAACTTTCAACTCCAAAGAGTGCTGCTAGTGGAGGTAGTGACATATACCTGTAAAGCCAGCTACTTAGGAGGTTGAAGCAAGAGGATCACAACTTCTAGGACAGCCTGGGCTACATAGTGAAACTCTGAATATATATATATATATATATATATACGTATATATATACATATATATATATATACACAGAGTTAAGCATCAGTTAATGATGTAGACAAATACCACATGGTCCTATGGTGTACTTACACAAACTAAAATGGCTACTACAATGTCACTAGGCAAAAGCTACTTTTCAGCTCCATTATACTGTTAGGGGACCACCGGTAGCCCAGCGTTCACCAAATTCCATTAATGTAGGTTTTCAAGGTGCCTAGATTAACATTAAAAAACCTTCGTACCATAGGAAAGCCTGTCCAATAGAAATGAATCTCAAGTCATATGTGGACAGTCTCAAGCTTTCTTCTAGCTACACACACACACACACACACACACACACACACACACACACACACACACGAACGAAAACAGCTGGCCATTGATGACTCTCATCTGTAATCCTAGCTACTCAGGAGGTTGAGATCTGAGACTCCATAGGAAAAAAGGGGAGGTGTCGTGTGGAGTGGCAGTGTACTCCTGGAGTCCTAGATTGGGAGGCTAAAGTCCAAACACTCTAACTTTGAGATCAGCCTGGACTATATAGCAAAATCCTGCCTCCTCCTCACCCTGCCACCCCCAAAAGAAGGGGAAAAAAGATGAGCATTTGGAGGATAAGGTAGCCAAGTGGACTACCTCCTAGGTCTTCTTTCAGATGTTAGTGTTTCAAACATACCAGATTTCTCCAACAGGGTAAACAAAGGAATTTAAAATGCCCCATTTTCATGCTGAAATTATGCTATTTTGGTTTTGTTTAATTCTGTTTTTTGCTACTCCTAGGGCTTGAACTCAGGGCCTGAGCACTGTCCCTGGCTTCTTTTTGCCCAAAGCTAGCACTCTACCACTTGAGCCACAGCATGCCTTCTGGCTTTTTCTATATATGCGGTGCTGAGGAATCGAACCTGGGGCTTCATATGTATGAGGCAAGTTCTCTTGCCACTAGGCCATATTCCCAGCCCCACTGTTTTGGATATATTGGTTAGGTAAAGGCTACCAACAATGTCAATCAATCTCACCTGTTTGTTTTATGCTCTCTCTCTCTCTCTCTCTCTCTCTCTCTCTCTCTCTCTCTCTGTGTGTGTGTGTGTGTGTCTGTGTGTGTCTGTGTGTGTGCCTGCTGGGATTTGAACTCAAGGCCTTGCACTCATTTGGCTTTTTCACACAAGGCTACTGCTCTACCACCTGAGCCAAGCCTCCAGTCCAGCATTTTGCTACTTCATTGGACATAGAGTCTGGCTGGCTGTTCTCACCTGATGGGCTTTGAGCCATGATCCTCAGATCTTAGCCAGGCATTAGTGGCTCGGCGATAATGCCATCCCTGCTTTTATATTGCAAGCAGACATCAGCTTTTTTACTTTCTTTTTTTATTTTTATTTTTTGCCAGTCCTAGGGCTGAACTCAGGGCCTGAGCACTGTCCCTGGCTTCTTTTTGCTCAAGGCTAGCACTCTGCCACTTGAGCCACAGCGCCACTTCTGGCCATTTTCTATATATGTGGTGCTGAGGAATTGAACCCAGAGCTTCATGTATATGAGGCGAGCACTTTACCACTAGGCCACATTCCCAACCCCCAGACATAAGCTTTAACAAGAGAATACCCATAAGTGAGTGGAATGTAGTGAATTACCCTCAAACAATGACTTTAAAACTTTCTCTTTTGGTAGCACTTAGGATTGAACACAGGGCTTTGTGCTTGAGCCATACCCCCAGGATTTTTTGTTTGTTTGTTTTTCAGATAGGGTCTCATTAACTTTACCAGGGGTCATCTCAAATTGCAACTCTCCTTCCTTCATCTCTGTAGTAGCTGTGATTACAGGCATTCATCACCACATTGGGTCCCAATCAAAATCAATGGCATTCTTCACCTTCAACATCCTTCGCTGTCCCCAAGCTCAGACCAAGGCTAGTAACACACAAAAACAACACCAAAGACACCTTTATTCCGTGTGGCATCTGTGTGCCGTTTCTAAAAGCTCGACCAATTTTCTAATCTTCATCAGGAAAAGGAGCATTTGGAGCGAGGTAGAATGCTACGTGTTTCTCTAGAATGTAAAATGTTTAATTAGATGCCAAGGATTGAAAATCTTGATTCAGAGCCTGAAATGGCTAATAAGGTTTTATTGTTGCTATTACTTAGAATTTTTTTTATACAACTTTAGGCTTGCAAAGTGCTTTTCAATCACTTGAGAGAAGCGAAGTTTGTGAACAGTGAGATGAAAAAATGTTCTATTCATCAGGAGAGACAATATCCATAATATTTTAAGTATTTAAGAATTACAACCCCACTTGAGAACTACTGAAATGACTTCTCCATGGATGCGAGAGATTTTTAGCTCTGGGCACAGGACATTAACGCCGATACCAGCGTTTATTACCCTGCTGCGTCGGTAAGGGAAGAGCTGGTGCAAGCCAGGAAATCAGGAAGTGTCTAAAACAAACATTAGCTAGCTCTAGTTACACATATGGAGCTT
This sequence comes from Perognathus longimembris pacificus, assembly GCF_023159225.1. Taxonomy (NCBI): domain Eukaryota; kingdom Metazoa; phylum Chordata; class Mammalia; order Rodentia; family Heteromyidae; genus Perognathus; species Perognathus longimembris. Next base: position 85,973,012 of record NC_063188.1, on the reverse strand, counting down.
TTTGTCCATATGTGATTTCTGAAGATTTTTCTAAAGGGGCTTTTAAGGTTTTATGGATGATCATGTTATGAAATTATACATAGTTCCAATATGGCATAATGTGTGACTGCTATAGGCCATTGAAATCTCCCAGGATTCCACAAGGTGGTTGAGTTGAAAAAGAAATCTGCCCCAATGCCTCTATGGACATAACTGGTGGGAAAGCCCTGGCTGGGAAGCATGTGAAAAGCCAAACCCCTTCTTGTGTGTACCCAAGGTGAACAAGGCCCTTTAGTCTTCTGGATGTATCAGTTAGCTTCTGCTATAATAATGCTACCTAACAAACATGTTAAAGTGCAGAAGCACGCAGGTGTGTCTACACATCTGGAGAGCGGGCTAAGGAGGTAGCACACATTTGCAGGTCACCTGGCTGATCTAGGGGTGGCACACAGCTAGGCCTCCCATGTCCCTCATCATCCCACAAGCAAGCCAAAACATACTAAAATAGAGATGGTAAAAAAAAAAACCCAGGAGCTCCAATATAGGAAGGAACCACTGGGTTTACCTGCTATGCCCACTAACAGCCTATTGGTAAAAACCAGTCATGTGGCTGAGCCACCAGCCATATTCCTGCAGGGACAAGGCAAAAGGCATGAGTGGAAGAAGGGTTAAGACATCTGGTCATCTGTTTGAGTCATGGCAAGTAAGAATGGATTCAAATTATTTTCTTGAAAAGAAAAAAAGGAGCCAGGCACTGGTGGCTCATGCCTGTAAACCTAGCTACTCATCATCTAAGGATTGAGATCTGAGGATTGCAGTTTGAAGCCAACCGGGGCAGTCCATAAAGACTTTTTTTTTTTTTTTGGCCAGTCCTGGGCCTTGGACTCAGGGCCTGAGCACTGTCCCTGGCTTCTTCCCGCTCAAGGCTAGCACTCTGCCACTTGAGCCACAGCGCCGCTTCTGGCCGTTTTCTGTATATGTGGTGCTGGGGAATCGAACCTAGGGCCTCATGTATCCGAGGCAGGCACTCTTGCCACTAGGCTATATCCCCAGCCCCATAAAGACTCTTATCTCCAATTAACCACCAGAAAAATGGGAAGTGGAGCTGTAGTTCAAAGTGGTAGAGCACTAGCCTTGAGTGAAAAAGCTCAGGGACAGCATTCAGACCCTGCCCCATGACTGAAATAAAAGAAAAGGAAAAAAATGTCCTCTGGGCTGGGAATGTGGCTTAGTGGTAGAATGCTTGCCTAGCATGCATGAAGCCCTGGGTCCCATTCCTCAGCACCACGTAAACAGAAAAAGCCAGAAGTGGTGCCGTGGCTCAAGTGGTAGAGTGCTAGCCTTGAGTAAAAGAAGCTCAGGACAGTGCCCAAGCTCTGAGTTCAAGCCTTAGGACTAGCAAGAAAAATGTCCTCAATATAGGCACCCATTTTACCTGAGAAATAATTTTTTTGTTTTGCTTTGTTTTTTGCCAGTCCTGGGGCTTGAACTTAAGGCCTGAGCACTGGCCCTGGCTTCTTTTTGCTCAAGGCTAGCACTCTACCATTTGAGTCACAGCACTATTTCTGGCTTTTTCTATATATGTGGTGCTGAGGAATTGAACCCAGAGCTTCACGTATATGAGGCAAGCACTTTACCACTAGACCATATTCCCAGCCCAACTGAGAAATTATTTTTCACTGGCAACACCAAACTAATGCCAACCCATCTAATATGTTTACATGTTAGAACATTTCATAGGTCAAAGGTCATGGGAATTTTTCCTAGCTTTATTGAGACATGTGTAACACATAAGCATTGTGTATATTTTCAGCATAGAGTATGTTCTGGTCACATGTGTATGTTGGGAATGATTACCACAATGAAGTTAATTGATCTAAGCTCTTCTCAGATGCCCTCCTGGGGTTTTGTGGGGGGGGGGGATGTGAGAGAGAGAGAATACTTAAGCTCTACTCTCTTAGCAGATTTTGAGTATTACATAAAATGTGCTAAGCCAGCCCAGGTAGGAAAGCCCATGAGCCCATGAGACTCTTATCTCCAATTAACCAACAAAATGCCAGAAGTGGAAGTGTGACTCACTACCACCAAAAAATTAAGTAATTAATTAAAATTTATTATAGACATGCATATATAAGGGGGAACCCTTCAGTCTACATAGAGTACAGGCCTACCTATGGTCTCAGGCCTCCTCACAATACCTGTGTTGCCCATAGCTAACAGGGTGCTGTTGCTAGGCACTGGTGGCTCACACTTGTCAAGCCTAGCTACTCAGGAGGCTGAGATTTGAGGATTGTGGTTCAAAGCCAGTTTGGGCAGGAAATTCATGAGATTTTTTATCTCCAATTGGCCCCCCAAAAAGCCACAAGTAGAGCTATAGCTCAAGTGGTAGAGCACTAGCCTTGAGCAGGCAAAACTCAGGGACAGTACCCAGGCCCTGAGTTCAAACCCATGGACTGGCACACACACACACACACACACACACACACACACACACACACACACACACAAAAGAGCTGTTATACAGTATGATGACCTACAAGGAAATGTCATGAGAAACTTCATTGTTGACTCTACTAGACCATTTGAGAAATTGCACCTTGTATCCCTTCCTAAAGAACAGGTGCACAGCCTGCAGAGCCTGCTTCTTGCCTCCACATAGAGATTCACTTAAGGTCCTAGGCAACCTGCAGAATTCAGAGAGCAGAATGACAGGAACCCTAGGTCCCTATGGCCATGCATTGACCAGGTTTGGGTGGTGGCCACACGAGCTGAGGAGAAACTGCTCTCTGCCTTTTGGCAGAACCCCAGCTGGTCTGGTGCCGGGCTAGCACGGGGTACCCATCTGTCAGGGTGGCACCTGGCTCTCTTGCACAAGCAGATGGTTTCCATTGATCTTTCTTTGCCAATCTCCTGTACTCATATTCCAGGCCTGCCCCATTTCATCCGGGAACGTAATGGGATTCTCACATGCTCTTTTCCTCTATCTTTTCCCTGGTAGCTAAATGGCTTTGCTTCTTTTTCTTTCTTTTCTTTTCTATTTATTTTGTTTTGCCTTTTCCTTTTTTTAAAAAAAAGTAGAATTATAAATGGATTTGTATGTAGAGAAGGAAATTCTTTTAAGGACAAAATGTGATCTTGCTTGGCACCTATGGCTCACACCTGTAATCCTAGCTACTCAGGAGGCTGAGATCGAAGGATCATAGTTCTAAGCCAGCCTGGGCAGGAAAGTCTGTAAGACTCTCATCTGCAGGGCTGGGAATATGGCCTAGTGGTAGAGTGCTTGCCTCATATACATGAAGCCCTGGGTTCAATTCCTCAGCACCACATATGTAGAAAAGGCCAGAAGTGGCGCTGTGGCTCAAGTGGCAGAGCCTTGAGCAAAAAAGAAGCCAGGGACAGTGCTCAGACCCTGAGTTCAAGCCCCAGGACTAGCAATTTTTTTTAAAAAACTCTTACCTGCAATTAACCAGCAACACACTGGAAGTGAAGCTGTGGCTCAAGTGGTAGAGCACTAACCTTGAGCATAAATGGTCAGAGACAGCACCCAGACCCTGAGTTCAAGTTCCAGGACCTCATACACATGTATACACACACACACATACACACACACACACACACACACACACACACACACACAGAGTCATATCACAATGAAGCACCACAATTGTGAATTAGGAGTCTGAGGCTAGCCTGGGATGAAATCTTCTGTTTTTCCATGAAATGGATCTCAACATATAGCTCACTGCACACTCCAAGACCAAGCCAGCACTGGCTTCCCTAGATGCTTACAAGACACCTAAAAATATCTCTCAGAGTAAGTTGGAGGTACAGCTCAAGTGGCAGAGCACCTGTCTGCCTAGCCCTGAGCTCAATCCCTAGTGCTTCCAAAAATACAATTAAAAGAATAAAAGTAAAACCTTCTCAAGATGAGCCAGGAAACCAGGGCCCAGATCCTAGCTGGGCACTGGTGGCTCATGCCTGTAATCCTAGCTATTCAAGAGGCTGAGAACTGAGGATCATGGTTCAAAGCCAGCCTGGGCAGAAAATTAACCACCAGAAAACCGGAAGTGTGCTAGCTTTGAGCAAAGAGCTCAGGGACAGCATCCAAGCCCTGAGTTCAAGCCCCATGGCCACCCGCCCCCCCCCCCCACACACAAGAAGATCCATCTCAACCACACCCATAATGTCAGTAAGTTAGTAGTCAAGAAGACAGCATGGGTTTACAAGTTATTTTGGGGAAGTAGAGCTGTGGCTCAAGTGGTAGAATGCTAGCCTTGAGCAGAACAGCTCAGGGACAATGGCCAGTCCCTGAGTTCAAGCCCCAGGACCAGCACACACAACAAAGTTATTTTGGTTTTAAACCCAAGTCCTGACTTAGGGCAGGGTAGATGTCACAGATATTCTAGCCTGCATCTGGGCCCTGAGGCTTCAGCCTAGCATGGGACAGTGGCCTGGTAGCCTGGCTCAAGGATAGCAAGGCACTTCCCCCAAATCTAGGGCCCACCAATGTTTGCCTTCCACTTAACCCTGTCGAGGTTTAGCTTTTGCCAGTGGAGCTGACCAGCAGCACCCCCTCAACACACAAACGATAGTCTCCATTAATACCACTTCTACTGTGTGCAGGAGACCCCAGCATATGGAGAAATCCAAGGGGGAGGAACATGTATAGCAAATACCTTACTATGCATGCAATGGCTCAGGATGACAGAACTAGCCATGTGAGCCACAGACTGCATACAAAATTTTCTATCCTGCCTGCCTTTCTTCCTTCCTTCCTGTACTAGGAATTGAACTCAAGGCCTTATCAAGTGCTGAACCACTTAAGCCATACCCTTCAGCTCTTTTTTGCTTTTGTTTATTTTTCAAATAGGGTCTCGGGCTGGGAATATGGCCTAGTGGCAAGAGTGCTTGCTTCGTATACATGAAGCCCTGGGTTTGATTCCCCAGCACCACATATACAGAAAACAGCCAGAAGTGGCACTGAGGCTCAAGTGGCAGAGTGTTAGCCTTGAGCAAAAAGAAGCCAGGGACAGTGCTCAGGCCCTGAGTCCAAGCCCCAGGACTGGCAAAATAAAAGATATCAAATAGGGTCTCAAAATTTGCCCAGGGTCAACCTTAGACCACGATCCCCTTACTTCTACCTTCCACACAGCTGAGATTACAAGCGTGAGTCACCATGCCCAGCAGAAGCCGTATTAATTTCAAAAGTAAAAAGAGGTGAAATTGCCAAGCACCAGTGGCTCATGCCTATAATCTAGCTACTCAGGAGGCTGAGCTCAGAGGTCCATAGTTCAAAGCCAGCCCAGGGAAGGAAAGTCCATGAGACTCTTATCTCCAATTAATTACCAAAAAAGCTGGAAGTAGAGCTGTAGCTCAAGTGATAGAACACTAGCCTTGAGGGGAAAAAAGGCTTAGAGACAGTGCCCAGGCCCTGAGTTCAAGTCCCAGTACTGGCACAAACAAAATAGGTGTAATTAATTTTAATAGCATATTTTAACCCAACATTATCATTTCAATGTATAATATATGTGAACTATTAACAAGGAGACAATCTATACTGTATTTTTTCTACTGTCCTTGTATGTATTTTTAACCTTACACATGTTATTTCAAATCAGAACAAAGACATTTCAAGTGCTCAATAGCTGCATGTGGCTAAGTGGTTCCTGAAGAGGCAAATCCAGGCTGGGATAAGGGTAGTTCTGGAAGAGGTCTCAAAAAACAGCTAACAGTGGTTTCCTCTCAAGAGAACTTACTTGTAAGTGCCAATGCTTTTGTATTACTTGGATTATGTGACCATTGTATTGATTGCAATTTTTGTTTTACCAGCACCAGGGTTTGAACTCAGCTTTGCTTGCTCAGTTGGCACTCTACCACTTGGGCCATGCGTTTAGTCCTGCTTTTTGCTGGTTATTTTAGGGACTCTTGGACTCTTCTGCTTGGGCTGGTTTCAAACCTCAAGCCTTGGAACTTCCAGAGAAGCTAGGATTACAGGCAACAGACACTGGTACCCTGCTGAATTGCAATTTTTTTAGGTATACCATGATGATGTTTTCATGACAACACTCAGCTGTCAAGGAAGAGAAAAGCAACACACACACACACACACACACACACACACACACACACACTGCTAACATGAGTGTAGGCTAGAAGCCTACTGATAGGAGAGTCCACTCTGCTTCTGCAGAAATGACCTGACCAGACAGACAGTTCTAGACAAGGATTCTCATCTCAGTGACATACATAGATCTTACTAGAACACTGAAATGCTGCAAAAAGATGTATGGTCAAACTGCACCCTCTGGAGGGTGTGGCTTCTAAACACAAGCCACCAGAGGAAATCACCAAGGAATAAAATGGCCTTTGGAAATGTGGGGCTGAGGGTGTTGCTCAGTGGTACCACATGTTTTTACCATGTGAGAAGTGCTGGATTCAACCCTCAAGATGAACAAAAAGAAAAGAAAAGAATGTAGGAAAAGAATGGAACACCCATCTGAGCCAGGTGTTAGTGGCTCACACCCTCAATCCTAGCTAGTCAGGAGGCTGAAGTCTGAGGATCGCGGTTCAAAGCCAGCTAAGGCAGGAAAGTGTGTTAGACTCTTGTCTCTAATTAACCACTAGAAAACCAGAAGTGGAGCTGTAGCTCAACGTAGTAGAGCACTGGCCTTAAGCAAAATATCTCAAGGAGACCACCCAGGCCCTGAGTTCAAGCCCCACAACTGACACAAAAAAAATAAAATAAAAAGAATACATGACAGCAGTATCTCAGGGCTCAACCTAAATCTTCAATGGCCTGCATCCTAGTTCTCAGGGAGAGCCTCTGATGGAGTGGTTGGCTCACAGACAGAGCCATGGTATGTGGGAAAATAGGAATGTGACAGGCTAGTGTCTCTTGAAATGATTGGAGAGTCCCAGCTGAATTGAAAGGAATTATGGCAAGAGAAGATTTGTGACTTCCATTTCAGCCTGTTCTCTGAGTAAACTCATGGGCAGAACCACCCCGTGATTTAAACATTTTTCTCACCATGCAAAATGTGTACAGTTGAATTGCTAAATTTTAAGGGGACATATGATGTAACCTCACTATATGTTGTTATGGACATATAAAGAAAGAAGAATGGGAGCTGGGTGCTGGTAGCTCACACCTATGATCCTAGCTACTCAGAAGGCTGAGATCTGAAGGATTACAGCTTGAAACCAGCTTGGGCTGACAAATTTGTGAGACTTTTATCTCCAATTAACCACCAAAAATGCTGGAAGTGGAGCTGCAGTTCAAGAGTGCTAGCCTTGGGCAAAACAGCTCAGGGACAATGCAGAGGCCATGAGAGTAGGCCCCAGCCTAGAGCCTCTGAACTTCCAGAGAAGCTAGAATTACAGGCAACAGACACTGGTACCCTGCTGGACTGCAATATTTTCAGGTGTACCATGATGTTTCTTTCATGACAACACTCAGCTGTCAAGGAAGAGAAAATCAGCACACACACACACACACACACACACACACACACACACACGGTGCCACTACCCACTGGGTCTCAAAAAGCTAGATATGTCTCCTACAGAAATGGTTCTCCAGGAACTCAGGTAGTTCCTTCCTTTCACTTCAGGACTGTAGTTGGGCATCCAGCTCCAACCTGTGGTATGTTACCATGCCATGCGAGCAGCTAGCCTAGCTCAACTACCTTCCTTGGCAAGCAGGAGGAGCTCCTGCACACGCCGTAAGTCTTTCTAAAAGATCACACAGCTTCAGAATACACACTCACTCCATGAGGTCAGGTTAAAAGCATCCACTAGCTGGGTGCTGGCAGATATAATCCTAGCTACTCAGGAAGCTGAGATCTAAGGATCATGGTTTGAAGCCAGCCTGGGCAGGAAAGTCCATGAGATTCTTATGTCCAATTAACCACCAGAAAACCAGAAGAGGTGCTGTGGCTCAAAGTGGTAGAGCGCTAGCCTTGAACAGAGAAGCTCAGGGACAGTGAACACCCAGGTCCTGAGTTCAAGCCCCACGACCAACAAAGGAAAAAAGAACATACAACAATCCCTTGTGACGTCCTCTGAACATGCCAACATGTATCACTCCCTCCTGTATCCTTTTCCCTCCTGTTCCACACACTTGGGGAGACAAATGAATTTGCTTAGGGTGATAGGTTGGGTTCCCCAGGGAAGAGACCCTGAGGCAGATATCCATGTGCTTGTCTTTGTCACCTTTCTGTTATTATACCTGACTCTACAAGTCTAGGTGATTTACCAGGATTAGGGGTTTATGTAGCTCACAGTTCTAAAGGCTAGAAATCTAAGACTACAGTGCAAGCATCTGCTGACTTCTCCACAGCACTGTGCCGGCATCCGCTGGGTGTATCCAGTAAGGGCCTCATAAGTGCATCATAATTTGACAGAGGCATCCAAGCATGGCAGAGCAGCTGGAGGACTATGTCTTCTCCTAAGGGCAATCACCTTACTGAAGTCACCCTGCTATTGAGGGACATGGTGCGACTGAGAGCAAGCAATCCCTTCTCTGTGACATGTGCCTTGCTCCTGCGTTCACAGCATCTCGGGCCCTCCACCTCAACTGTGTCCTCTCAGATCTTCTAGAAGAAAAAAAACATAAGCCCTTCAGAATCTGCAGCTGTTCCAGCTACAACCTGGACTAAGTCACTGAGCCCTCATCCACGTAAAAATAAAAAAAGAGTATGTGGAAACAGCCCAGATGCTCTACTATAGATAAATGGATCCAAAAACTGTGATACCTAGGTGCTGGGAATATGGCCTAGTGGTAAAGTGCTCGCCTCGTATACATGAAGCCCTGGGTTCGATTCCTCAGCACCACATATATAGAAAAAGGCGGAAGTGGTGCTATGGCTCAAGTGGCAGAGTGCTAGCCTTGAGCAAAAAGAAGCCAGGGACAGTGCTCAGGCCCTGAGTTGAAGGCCCAGGACTGGCCAAAAACGGAAAAAGAAAAATATGATACCTATACACAATGGGATTTCAGACAGCCATTACAAGGAGTGATACTACGTTATTTGCAGGGAAATGGATGGATCTAAAACAAATTATGGGGCTGGAAATATAACCTAGTGGCAAGAGTGCTTGCCTCATATATATAAAGCCCTGGGTTCAATTCCCCAGCACCACATATATAGAAAAATGGCCAAAAGTGGGGCTGTGGCTGAAGTGGCAGAGTGCTAGCTTTGAGCAAAAAGAAGCCAGGGACAGTGCTCAGGCCCTGAGTTGAAGGCTCAGGACTGGCCAAAAAAAATAAAAACAAAAATAAAACAAATTATGTTAAGTAAGGTACAGAGAGACAAACAGCACATGTTTTCTCTCATATGCAGAAGCTAGATCTAAAATACTGGGACATGATAAATTATATAGGTCTCTAGGCATTCATACATAATGAGACCAAAGAAGGATATTCTTAGGAGAGGAATACACCAGCACAATGCCTATGTGCATCTGATTATATGAAATACTTATTGAAATAAACTCTAAGAAATGGAAAGAAAAGATTTGTTTCTTGGTTGCTGTTTTGGTTTTCTTTTCTTTTTGTCCTATTTGTTTGTTTATCAGTCTTTGGGAGGGTAAGGAGGCCACAGAAATGGAGGGACAAATGTAGCAATGGTACTCACTGGACACTATGAAAATGAACTATAGAATTTGTGAGTGGGGATGGGAGGAAACAGCTGGGAGACAGCAAGGGAAGGGATAGCATTGTTCAAAAGAAATGTACTCTATATGACTTATGTGACTATAATCTCTCTGTAAACAACTTTTTTAAAAGAGTGTGAACTAATGGAAATGCATTGAGTGAATCCAGCCCAACAAGGCACATGTGACTAGATTTCTCTAGATGTTTCTATGCAATAGCATTCTCAAGTATACAAAGGCCAGGAACTTCTGGAATGAAGGTCTTGGAACTACCATCCAAGGCAGATCAGGGTTTCTTTCCAGTAGGCTCTTATTCAAAAAAGTAAAAGAAAGGACAAAGTAGTATTCCTACGATTTATGGTTGGTTTGGGGGGGGTGGGGAAAGAGGGCCTAGTTCTTATAACCTTACTTGGGAAAAAGGGAATTTCTTGGGTGAGAAAGGAAAGCAGGAGAGAGAAGGGCAAAAGAAGATCAGAAAGATTTTGCTTTCCAAGCCATTTTCTTCAGCTCCAAATACTCTGGGGTGTCATTTCCTGAACCCCAATAAAAGCTTATATTTGTAAAGAGGATTCTCATTAGTGCAATAGTGTGTGGGTTTGTGTGTGTGTGTGTGTGTGTATGTGTGTTGTGTGTATGTTTACTTCTTACTGAAAAACATAAAGGTGTCAGGTGCTGGTGGCTCAAGCCTGTAATCCTTGCTACTCAGAAGGCAAAGATCTGATGATCCCAGTTCAAAGCCAGCTGGGACAGGAAAGCACATGAGACTCTCATCTCCAATTAACCACCAAAAAGTCAAAGTAGCCTGTGGTTCAAGTGGTAGAGTGATAACCTCAGCACAAAAACTCAGGGACACTGCCCAGGCTCTGAGTTCAAGCCCCAGGAATGGTGCATGCATGCGTGCGTGTGCACACACACACACACACACACACACACACACACACACACACACCTCAAAACCCTAAGGGTAGCTAGACTTCTGCCTGGAAATTTTAAAGTTGAGTCTTTCTTTTTTCAGTGCTGGGGATAGAAGCCAGGGGCCTCATGCACTAAGCAAGAACACTACCACTGAGCCCCACTTCGGCTCCAGCCCTATGTCCAATCTGAACTGAACTAATTTTTTAATACTACCAAAGCATAGAAGAAAAATATACCCTTCACATTACAATGAACAAGTACCTAATCTTTTCAAAATAAACTCAAAGTGTGAAATTGACATTTCTCGTTCAAAATCCTTAGAGTTTGAAGTTACAGAAAACCAAAAGGTAAGTGGTAATTCATAAGCTTTCAGAATACACTCTTCTGGATACCCGTATAAAACCTCAAATGAAATATAAATCAAGTCATTCTTAGAAAAATGGCAAATAAATGAAAACGGAACGATGAAATCTATTGAAATTGTTTTTAAAAGGGAGTGATGAAGGGAGTGAAGTGTTATCAGAATGCATTGCATGCGTGCATGTAAATATCACACTGAAACTCTCTTGTACAACTAATGTACTCTAATTCTTTTGAGTCTTAACTAAAAAAAAAAGAAGAAGATAGCTAGTGTCAGAGGCTCATGGCTATAATCCTAGCTACTCAGGAAACTAAAATTTGAGGATCTCAGTTTGAAGTCAGCCTGGGCACCGAAGTCCATGAGATTCTTATAGCCAATTAACCACCAAAAAGCCAGAGGTGGAGCTGTGGCTCCAGTGGTAGAATGCTAGCGTTGAGCAAAAAAGCTCAAGGACAATACTCAGGCCCTGAGTTCAAACCCCAGGACACACATACACACACACACACATACATACATACATACACACACACACACACACACACACACACACACACACACACACACAGTAGCAAAGCCAGGCATGGTAGCACAAATCTACTGCCTCAGCTTCTGGAGCAGATAGGCCTACAGATGCTGATCACCATACCAGACATTTTTGCCAGTCCTGGGGCTTGAACTCAGGGCTTGGGCACTGTCCTTGAACTTCTTTTGCTCAAGGCTAGCACTCTACCATTTGAGCTACAGTGCTACTTCTGACTTTTTCTGTTTATGTGATACTGAGGAATCGAACCCAGGGCTTCATGGATGTTAGGCAAGCACTCTACCACTAAGCTACATTCCCAGCCCCATACTAGACTTTCACCCTACCTTTAACTGCATTTGTGTGCCCAGCCATAAGCAGAAAGATGTGACTTATCTACTTCTGAGTGTCTCCCTAGTCTGGGAGATGTAAGGAAGCTTAATCAAGCCCAAGGAGAAACAGCACACAAGTAGACTTCGCAGGACAGATTTTACTAGGTGCAAGTGAAATCACTTCAACAGTTTTTGTTTTTTCAACATTAGAAAAAGATATTTAAAAAGAAAGATGAGGGGGGGTATAACAAACAAGACAAGAAATGTACTCACTACCTTATTATGTAACTGTACCCCCTCTGTACATCACCTTCTCAATAAAATTTAATTAAAAAAAGAAAAAGATATTTAGCCAGACACTAGGTAGCTCATGCCTATAATCCTAGCTACTCAGGAGGATGAGATCTGAGACTCATGGTTTGTAGCCAGCCCTGGCAAGAAAGTCCATGAGACTCTTCAATTAATAACAAAACAAAACAAGAAATGGAGCTGTGGCTCAAATAGTAGAGTGCTAGCTTTGAGCAAAAACAACCCCAGGGACAGCACCCAGACCCTGAGTTGAAGCCCCAGGACCAGCACACACACACAAAAGAAATTTAATATTTTCATGAAAGGAGAGAAAAGGGGAAGCCTGATGAACTCTTGCATCATCTAGAATCACTATTGCCAATTTATGACCAACTTGGTGTCATCTATCTATTACTTGCTTTTTCCTCCCCTACCTTCTCCCTACTAGAGAACATTTTTGTGTGTGCCAGAATTGGGGCTTCAACTCAGGATCTTCCTTGTGCATTTGCTTGGCTTTTTCACTTTAGGCTGGCACTCTACTACTTGAGCTACAACTCTACTTTCTACTTTTTGCTGGTTCATTGGAGAAAGTCTCATGGACTTTCCTGTCTGGGCTGGCTTCAAACCTCGATTCTCAGATCTCAGCCTCCTGAGTAGCTAGGATTACAGGCATGAGCCACCAGCACCCAGCTGCTACTAGAAATTAGGAAGCCTTTCCCAGATATTCCACAAACGTTGTAGTATATATCATTTGGGAAGAAGGAATCATTGTACACATAATCACAACAATAATACCCCCCAACAAATAATTCATATCAATATCTTGTTTTGTTTTGTTTTTTGGCCAGTCCTGGGGCTTGGACTCAGGGCCTGAACACTGTCCCTGGCTTCTTCTTGCTCAAGGCTAGCACTCTGCCACTTGAGCCACAGTGCCACTTCTGGCCATTTTCTGTATATGTGGTGCTGGGGAATCGAACCCAGGGCCTCATGTATACGAGGCAAGCACTCTTGCCACTAGGCCATATCCCCTGCCCTCATATCAACATCTTAACAGCATTCAGTCTCTATATTCAAGTTAGCTGCTTGAGGAGCCACCTGCCCAGATTTTTTTTTAAGTCTAGTTTCTCCCTTGGGGGCCCCTTCTCTGGTGAATTATATGCAAGATGTCAATCTGATTCCATCTCTGTCCGGATCCCAAACACCTCAAGGAGAAAAAGAAAACAGATAGAAAAAAGAGAGAATCAGCAGTCCCTCACCTTGGAAGTGTTATTTGATGCTACTGTAGATAAGAATTTTCCTAATAAAAGTCAGTGGCTTTTTCCCATCCAACCCTGGAATCTTCTGCTAGTCCAGCTCCTGGCTAGGCCCCAGCAGCTGCTTGCCAAGAAAGTTCAACCCCTCCCTCTGGGAACTCTGGGACAAAACACTAAGATGGGTTCCTAAGAAGATGGCTCTGCAGCTTTCCCTGGAATGCGCAGCTCCATTCCACTATCTCCCAACTACCCTAGAGGTCTTGTAAACCCAACCACATCCCATAAAAATCTGCCTTTCCCAGCAATCATCTATGGTGGTTTTTCTCAAGTGTTCCTACATCTCTCCTCTGGCAGCTAACAGCCCCTCCCCTCAGGGCCCTCTCAACCTATCAGAAAAGAGCACTAGCTTTTGAAGGACTCAGGCTCCACCTTTTTTATCTCAGGAATTTACATGGCTTCCACATATTTGCAAACTGAGGGCTACTAGAAGGGCTACAGGGTGTTACCTGTAATAGTTCTGCAGATGAACAGGGTCACCTGCTACCTCCTTCTAGATAACCCATATTGTTTTGCCTTCCTTTGAGTTGTTATTTAATTTTGATTTCATTCATTTTGTGGGGAAGCAAGTAATATATTCACATGGTTCAAAATTCAAGATTACAAATGATATATAGTCAGCTGTTCATATCTATGGGGTCTGTATCTGTGGATTCAACCCATCACTATTGAAAATGTGTGTGTGTGTGTATGTGTGTGTGTGTGCTGGTCCTGAGGCTTGAACTTGAGGCCTAGGTTTTTTTGCTCAAGTATAGCATTCTACTACTTGAGCTACACCTCTGCTTTCAGCTTTAGTGATTAATTGGAGATAATAAGGGATAAGAACTTCCTTGCCTGGCTAGCTTCGAACTGCAACTCTCTTAGCTTTCTAAGTTGCCAGGATTGCAGGCATAAGGCACTAGTGCTCAGCAGAAAATATTTTTTAAACAGTGTCAGTACTGAACATGTGCAAACTTTCTTTTTGCTGATACTAAGGCTTGGACTCGGCTTCACTGTCTCTCTTTTCTCACTCACAGATAGTGTTCTACCTCTTCAGCCATGCCTCAAGTCTAGCTTTTTGCTTAGAGATAAAGGTCTTGAGGACTATTCTGCCTGAGGTGACCTGAGTCCTCAATCCTCAGATCACAGTCTCCTGCGTTGCTAGGATTACAGGCATGAGCCACAGTGCTGGCCAGACTTTTTCCTTACTATTTTTCCAAAACAACAGTATAACAACTATTCCAAAGTATTTACTTTGCATTAGGTATTATAAGTAAAGATTTTAAGAATTTAAAATTTTAAATATTTAAAAATTTAAGAATCAACAAGTTGGATAAGAAATGTACTCATTGCCTTACATACGAAACTGTAACCACTCTGTACTTCACTTTGACAATAAAGAAAAAAAATTAAGAATCCTAAACCAGGTGCCAGTGCCTCATACTTGTAATCCTAGCTACTCAGGAGGCTCAGATCTGAGGATCATGGTTCAAAGCCCAGCCCAGGCAGGGAAAGACCCTGAGACTCTTTATCTCCAATGAACCACTAGGAAACCAGACATGATGCTGTGGCTCAAAGTGGTAGAGTGCTAACCATGAGCAAAAGAGCTCAGGGACAGTGCCCAGGCCCTAAGTTCAAGCTCCACAATGGAGGGGGGAAATCCTACAGGATATGCATAGGTTATATGTAACTAGTAAACCACTGTATTCTGGGAATCTGTGGGTGGTACGTTCTGGAACCTTCCCCCATGAATCCAGAGGGAGGACTGAATAAAGTCTCCCACCCTTACCCTCAAGCCACCCAGACACTCCCCACAAGAGCAAGCAATTTTTATCAGTTTCTATTTTATGCTCATACATGTATCTCAATATATCTCTATATCTCTCCCCATGGTACATAAATGGTGGTATGCAATACATAATGACCTATTCCTTGATTGTTTTTACTTAGTGGTAACCTTTGGTAATCAATTTCTATTGCCTCTGTTCTTATTAGAGCCAAAGAATATCTCAAATCGTGACTATTGATCCCCTGTATCTACAAATTTGAATCTAAAGATTTAATCAACCAGAGATCTAAAATATTCAGGAAGAAAACTGTGCCTCTACTGAACACATACTGGCCTTTTTTTGGCATTATTCCTCCAAACAATACAGTACCACAACTATTCACATAGCATCTAGTCTGTATTTGACACCAGAAATCATCTCAAGATGACTTACAAGTACACATGAGGATGTGCATAGGTTCTGTGCAAACACTAAGCCATTTTATATGAGACTGGAGCAGCAAGAGTCTTGATCCTCATAGAGGGTCCTGAAACCAACCCTGCCTCCCTCCACATACCAAGGATGCTACATCAAGTTATTCCACTGAGAGTTTTCTATTGGTAGAATTTCAGGTGGTTTGCAATCCAGCTCCTAATTAATAATGCTGTACTAAATAATCTTTTAAAAAGGACCCAGATAACTTTCAAGGTGTTATCTCTTGCTTAAGTACAAATCAAATGTAGTAATCTTCTGTTGTCTAAGATAAAGGATGATAAAAATGGTAGCACACATCTATAATCTCAGCACTCGAGAGGCAGAGGCAAAAGGATTTGCGAGTTCCAACCCAGGTTGGACTACATAGTCAGACTCTATCACAGAACAATCAATATAATATGATACAACGGCTGGGAATGTGGCTTAGTGGTCGAGTGCTTGCCTTGCATGCATGAAGCCCTGGGTTCGATTCCTCAGCACCATATTAAAAAGATAAAGCTGGAAGTGGCGCTGTGGCTCAAGTGGTAGAGTGCTAGCCTTGAGCAAAAAGAAGCCAGGGACAGTGCTCAAGCCCTGAGTCCAAGGCCCGGGACTGGCAAAAAAAAAAAAAAAAAAAAAAAAACCAATAGAGATTTAGCCATGGGTGCTAGTGAGCACAAACTAGGTCTGTCTCGATTCAACCATATCCATTGGATACTTCCTGATTCAGCAACAAGACTTTTTGGGGTTGTTTTTTGTTTTGTTTTGTGGTTTGTTTGTTGTTGGGGTTTTTTTTTTGCCAGTCCTGGGGCTTGAACTCAGGGCTTGAGCACTGTCCCTGGCTTCTCTTTGCTCAAGGCTAGCACTCTGCCACTTGAGCCACAGCACCACTTCTGGCCATTTTCTATAAATGTGGTGCTGGGGAATCGAACCCAGGGCTTCATGTATACGAGGCAAGCACTCTTGCCACTAGGCCATATTCCCAGCCCCTTTTTTTGGGGGATGGGGTTTAACCTTGTTTTCCCTCTTCTCTCTCCTGGGACTACAACCCTGAGTCCTGTATGTTTGCCAAGCTTTCTGCCAGTGAGCCACACCCTCAATAAGAGCCAATTGCTTTTTTCTCTTTCTCCTTTTATTTTCTTTATATCCCTCTTCCTCTTTTATGGCCCTTCCCTTTCTCTTCTTTCTTATTTTTTCATCAGCATTTGCCTGGAACTCATGATTTTCTGGCTGCAATCCTCTTATCTAGCCTTCCCAGTGCTGAAATTACAGGTGTGCACCACATATACCAGCTAGCAGCCTATTTCTAGTAACTTTTGGGGGGAGGCCAGTCCTGGGCCTTGGACTCAGGGCCTGAGCACTGTCCTTGGCTTCTTTTTGCTCAAGGCTAGCACTCTGCCACTTGACCCACAGCACCACTTCTGGCCTTTTCTATATATGTGGTGCTGAGGAATCGAACCCAGGGCTTCATGTATACTAGGCAAGCACTCTACCACTAGGCCATATTCCCAGACCCTCTAGTAACTATTTTCAGCTATGGTCGTTAGCAAACATGGGGTAGGGAAAGGAGCTAAAAATAATCTAGATGAAATATATGGAGGGTGACTTCTGACTGAAACTATTTTTTGCCAGTTCTTAGGCTTGAACTCAAGGCCTGGGTACTGTCCCTGAACTTATTTTGTTCAAGGCTAACCCTCTACCACTTGAGCAACAGCAACACTTGTGGCATTTTCTGTTTATGTGGAACTGAGGAAACAAACCCAGGGCTTCATGCATGCTAGACAAGCACTCTACCATCAAGCCACATTCCCAGCCCCTTAAAACTATTCTTAGAGTATTAATAACTGCCCAAGAGGGTACTGTAAACTAAATAGCACCCACATGTACACCTAACACACAATCTGTATTTAAAGTAAATTACCCTTGCCAAGTGCCACTGGCTCACACCTGTAATCCTAGCTACTTCGGAGGCTGAGATCTCAGGATGGAGGTTTGAAATAAATCAGGGAAGGAAAGTCTATGATTTTTTTTTTTTGGCCAGTCCTGGGCCTTGGACTCAGGGCCTGAGCACTGTCCCTGGCTTCTTCCCGCTCAAGGCTAGCACTCTGCCACTTGAGCCACAGCGCCACTTCTGGCCATTTTCTGTATATGTAATGCTGGAGAATCGAATCCAGGGCTTCATGTATACGAGGCAAGCACTCTTGCTACTAGGCCATATCCCCAGCCCCTGTGAATTTTTTTTGGGGGGGGGGGGCAGTGTCAGGCATGGGGCTTGAACTCTAGGGCTAAAATTCAGGGCCTAGATGCGGTCTCTGAGCCTTTTTTTGCTCAAGGCAAGGGCTCTACCACTTTGAGCCACAGGTCCGCTTATGATTTTCTGGTGGTTAATTGGAGATAAGAGTCTCACTGACTTTCCTGCTGGGGCTGAATTTGAACTATGATCCTCAGATCTCAACTTCCTATGTAGCTAGGATTATAGGCTTGAGCCACCCATGACAGGCTCCTGAGACGCTTATCTCCAGTTAACTACTCAAAAGCCCGAAGTGGAGCTGTGACTCTGGTGATAAGAGTGTTAACCCTGAGTGCCCAGGCTCTGCGTCAAGCAAGTCAGGACCAGCATGAAAGAAAAGAGAAGAAAAAGAAGAGGGGGAAAAAGAAAGAAAGTGGGGGAGAGAAGGAGGAAAGGAAGAAAAAAAAACAAAGAAAGAGAAAAAGAAAGAAGGGAAAAGAAAGAAGAAAGAAAGAGAAAAAGAAAGAAAGAAGGGAAAAGAAAAAAGAGAAAAAGCGAAAATTACCGTTTTCCGGCTTCACGGGCTCAGGCTGTGACGTTGAGCAGAGGGTGGGGCAGAAAGCCTCGGGTCACAAAGGCTCGTGGGTGTTCCAGGCAGCATTATGAGATGCTGCCGCAAGGCATTGTGGGCAGACGCTGTGGCTAAGGCCATGTGAGCGTCTCGGACTTTCCTCTTGCTGGGCCATATGGCGAAGCAAGATTTTAAGCTGTATACTGACTCCTGGGCCTTACGTAGCCAACATGGAGATGGCCCCTTTTCATTTCTCAAGTCAAAACTCACTAGTGAGGACTTGAGGAGACTTCGGGGGATTTCCCCCAGTAAGTCTCGCTATCTTGAAATTCCGGAGGAAAAGGAAGAGGAGAAAGAATTAGCTCCCATAAAGTGGAAGAGCAAGAGTTCTAGCAGGTTCTACTATCAGGGATTGGAGAGAGCGAAGGAGCCAGGGGAAAGGTTTGGAGATTATATCAAGGAATGGAGGAATCGTAACACCAGGAATTATGAAGAGAGCCAACGGATCGGTGCCGCCTCCATCCACCGACAATCTGTGAGTGCCCCCATTAATGTCACCAAATTAGATCTAGAGAAACAAATGCCATGGGGGAGGGGGTGACCTGGAACACACCCATTTGGGGAGGGGGAAGGGGAGGGGTGTGGTATTACTTCAAAGAATTGGATCAGAAACCACTGGTAGAGAAAGGGGGGTGAAGGAAAGGTCTGATTATTCATCTGATCACCAGGAGGAGCCAGACCTGAAAACACCACTGGGACGAAATATCTATGAAACAGTATTCCAGAAGAACACACCTGACACTGAACCGAATGACTTGTTCCTGCCAGGCCGCATGACCTATCTCGTAGACCTGAATGACGAGGCCGAATCGGATGTCCCACTCACCGTGATCCGAGACAAGGCCGATTGTCCCATCTTGGAGCCTCACACTTTAGTGAACACAAGTGATGCCATCATCAGCAGGCTTTCCCAGGTGTTTTCACGTGTGAGGCAGGATATCTATGGTAAGAAATACAGGAAGAAGGAGCTGGGCGAGAAGAGGCCTTTCGAAGCCAGCTACACTTTTTACAACATTGGAGAACGTGCGCCCTGGCTTCCCAAGACAACGTGGGAGAAGATCATGGCGAGGTCCAGGGAATACCCTGGGGAGAAAAGCAAGGAATCAAACCGAGAATGGCTTCGAGAGCAAGCCTTCAAGGCAGGGAGGAGAAGGAGGTATCGAGCTCTCGAGAAATCCAGAGTAGCTCTTCGCAAAGAACTGGAATCAACCATGAAATTAATGAAAACTTTGAGTATCCAGTCTTCTCGCCTGGAAGGCACTGAATCCCTAAAGAAGCTGGACCTCAAGAAGCACCTAGGAAGTTTCTATCCAACCAATTCGTATATGGAATGCTACCCTGCCAAGCTGAGTGCCTTGGAGAAGATACACAAGGAAAAGAAGGAATTGCACGAGAATGAGAAGGGTTACAGGAAAGACCACTTACACCGTGGGGACTTTGAGACCCAGGAAGAATACAGGGAGTACCTTCGCAACAGAATTTCCTCCAAGAATGTTATTGCGATGATTGAAGAGTGGAAAACCTGGAGGTTCCGGGAAGATTATGACAAAGCCAAGAACCATCGTCAGAAGAAGAAGAAAGAAGGTAGAAAGCCTGAAGTCAAAAAACTAAAATACCCATCACCAGTTGTACCTGATGAAAATCCTCAAAGCTTACCCGCTGAAATTCCCAACAAAGATACAAGATAAGCTATGTGAAGGTATACAAAATGTTGCTGTGATCATTTGATCTCATTAAAATTGATTAACCTGCAAATAATAAATCTGTCATTATCACTCAAATGATGTCATAGTGTGTAACTATTAAGAATCTAATATATTGCTACTTCCTGTCATGGGAAGATAGCTGAGGTATTTTCAAGTAAAAAAAATCAGCATTTAACTTTATGGTAGACATGGTTTAATTGTATTAAATATGATTGGATTGTATTAGAGGTAGAATCATATGATTGAACATGTATAAAAATCTCACTATTATCTCTAAAGAGTATATTGGAAGAAAAGGGATAGAAACATTTTTTCCTTTATTCATTTGTGTATTTTGAAATGTTTTCTTTGGTAATTAAAACTTTCCTAGCATGCCCAAGGCCCTGACTTCTATCTCAAGTACCATGAAAGAAAAAAAAACTTAATATGTCATAAAGGAATGTGTTGGAATGTTGACGGATACGTTGTCAGGTAACATAGAATGATGTTAAATAGTATTAGCTATGGGAATTGCTACCTTTCCATCTATATGCAACCTACCCATTGCACACTGTGTTTTCCAAAAACAGCCATATTGACATAGCTCAACCTACAAACTCTCTCTCTCTTTCTCTTTCTCTCTCTCTCTCTCAGTGCCCATCCTGGGGCTTGAACTCAGAGCCTGGATGCTGTCCCTGAGCTTTTGCTCAAGGCTAACACTCCACCACTTGAGTCAAAGCTCCACTTTGGGCTTTTTTGATAGTTTGGTGGAGATAAGTGTCTCACAGACTTTCTTGTCTGGGCTGGCTTTGAGCTGCAATTCTCAGATCTCAGCCTCGTGAATAGCAAGGATTAAACAGGCAAGCCAGGTGTTGGTGGCTCATGCTGGTCAGGAGACTGAGATCTGAGAATTGTGGTTCTAAGGCAGCCCAGGCAAGAAAGACTGAGAGACTGTTATCT
The DNA here is from genome assembly GCF_023159225.1 of Perognathus longimembris pacificus. Classification (NCBI taxonomy): domain Eukaryota; kingdom Metazoa; phylum Chordata; class Mammalia; order Rodentia; family Heteromyidae; genus Perognathus; species Perognathus longimembris. Next base: position 85,951,928 of record NC_063188.1, on the reverse strand, counting down.
CCACTAAACTACCAAAAAAGCCAGAAGTGGTGCTGTGAATCAAGTGGTGGAGCACTAGCCTTGAGCAAAAGCAGCTCAGGGACTGCACCCAGGCCCTGAGTTCAAGCCTCAGGACACACACTCAGCACACACAGACACACAGACAGACACACACACATACACAGCATAGAGGCTGGGCACCAGTGGCTCACACCTGTAATCCTAACTACTCAGGAGACTGAGATCTGAGAATTGTGGTTCAAAGCTAGCCTAGGCAAGAAAGTCTCTGAGATGCTTTATCTCTAAGCACCATAAAGCTAGAAGTAGAGCTATGGCTCAAGTGGTAGAAAAATGTTTAGTAACAAAGCTCGGGGACAGTGCCCAGGCCAAGTTCAAGCCCCATGACTGGCACAATAAAATTAAAAAGAAGTAGAGATGCGGGGCTGGGAATATGGCCTAGTGGTAAAGTGCTCGCCTCATATACCTGAAGCCCTCAGCACCACATACATAGAAAAGAGCCGGAAGTGGCGCTGTGGCTCAAGAGGTAGAGTGCTAGCCCTGAGCAAAAAGAAGCCAGGGACAGTGCTCAGGCCCTGAGTCCACGCCCCAGGACTGGCAGCAAAAACAAAAAGCAAATAAAAATTTAAAAAAGAAGTAGAGATGTCTCGTGGGTCCCACTTATTCCATACATTTCCCCTTCCATTGTGTTGATCCCTCTCAACCTAGTGTCAAATATGTGAATGAAGAAGCCACCAAAATGATACCACTTCTGGCCATCACCTGACTTCAAGGGCATAAAAGATGAGATCCCCAAAAAAAGGACCACCCAGCAAAGCTGCTTCCAAATTCCTGAGCCACAGGGGCTGGGAATATGGCCTATTGGCAAGAGAGCTCGCCTCGTATACATGAAGCCCTGGGTTCAATTCTCCAGCACCACATATATGGAAAACGGCCAGAAGAGGCGCTGTGGCTCAAGTGGCAGAGTGCTAGCCTTGAGCAAAAAGGAATCCAGGGACAGTGCTCAGACCCTGAGTCCAAGGCCCAGGACTGGCAAAAAAAAAAAAAAAAATCCTGAGCCACAGAAACTCTGAGAGATAGACAGTAGTCATTGTGAGGGACGTGGATATATATAGCTCAGTGGTAGAGTATGATTTTAGTATGTGCATTGCTCTGAGTTAGCAAAACAAAAATTGTTGTGCAGCCAGAACAAATGCATCCCCTTTTTAGAGAGCCTGTTGCTTCTTTAGCTGGGGAAGGAGAACACTAACAGTCTATTGACATGGGCTCAGGCATGGCTTAAGTGGTAGAGCATCTTTCTATCAAGTGTGAAGCCCAAGTTCAAGCCCCAGTACCACCAGATTATTTTTTAGAAACTTGCTGGGAATGTGGCTTAGTGGTAGAGTGCTGGCTTAGCATGCATGAAGCCCTGGGTTCGATACCTCAGTACCACATAAATGGAAAAAGCTGGACGTGTTGCCATGGCTCAAGTAGTAGAGTACTAGCCTTGAGCACACAGAGGCTCAGGGACAGAGCCCAGGCCCCGAGTTCAAGCCCCAGGACTGGCAAAAAAAATTTAATTATTGACTCCTACCATATGCTCATACATACCAACAGCTCACTGGAAGCTTCCTGACTCTGGTGGTGCTACTTTGTTGCTCTTTCCCAGAAACTTGGAATGGGAACAATGATACATATTTCCAAGTATGGTTGTACACATCTATAACCCCAGATACTGCCTGGTCCAAGGCCACCATGGGTAAAGCAGGAGACCCTATCTGAAAAAACAAACAGCAAAAGAACTGGAGACATGGCTTAAGTGGCAGACTTTTTAAGGCCCTGGTTTCAACCCTCAAAACCACAAGCAAGTAAAGAAGGAAGGAGGGAGGGAGGGAGGGAGGGAGGGAGGGAGAGAAAGGAAAGAAAAAAAGAAAATGCAAACAATAAAAGAAAGGAAAGAAAAAGGAAAGGAAGGAAGGGGGAAGAAGGGAGAAAGAAAATAAGTAAGCAAAAAGAGGGAGGTGGGAGAGGGAGAGAGGAAGGAAGGGAAAGAAGGAAAGAAAGGAAAAGAAAGAAGGAAAAAGAAAAAAGGAAGGAAGGAGAAAAGGAAAGAAGGAGGAAGGGAAAGGAAAGAGGGAGGGAAAGGAAGGAAGGGAAAAGGAAGGAAAGAAAGGGAAAATGAAAGAAAAAAGGAAGAAAGAAAAAGGAAGGGAGGGAAAATGAAAAAGAAGGAAGAAAGAAAGAAGAAAAAGGAAGGGAGGGAAAAATGAAAGAAAAAAGGAAGGAAGGAAGGAGAGGGAGGGAGGGAGGTGGGAGAAGGAGAGAGGAAGAAAGAAAGGAAGGAGAGGAAGGAATAAAAGAAAAAGAAATGGAGAAAGAAAAATGAAATAAAAAAGGAAGAGAAAGAGGAAGAAAGAAAGAAGAAGAAAGAGAGGTAGGAGCAAGGGAAAGAACTAGAAAGGAAAGAAGAAAGGAAGAAAGAAGAAGGAAGGAAGGAAGGAAGGAAGGACACGGAGTATCTTAGTTTAGGGGCATTGGCTACTTAAATATTCTGCCCTGTGGCCCAGCTGGCAGAAAGGAAGGGAGACTTAAGGGAATACAGAGAGAAGCAAGGAAGGGAGAAACCCTCATCACCTTGAAAGAGGAGAAGAGTAGGCCCTTCCCAGTTTTTCTGTTCTATTCTTGATGTATGCCCTACTCTGCTTCTTAAGATACTCTTATGATGATGACCATGTTCATTGTGGCCAAGAACGACTGAGTGCTCACTGGCCAAGCATTCTACTCGTGTCACCTCATGTGACCTACAGAGCAGGTGCCCTTATCTTAAGTTCCAGATGACAAAACTGAGCACTGAGAGATAAAATAACCTGTCCCAAGTTACTTCGGCAGAGTCTACATTTTACAATCTCTTGGCCCAACATGACTGCTAGATACATTGGATCCTGCCAATAAAGGGCCTTTCTTTTTTCATGAATGTCTTAAGGTAAACAAATGAGTCACTTGCAACCAATTATGTCAGATTAAGCCAAGTATATGAATGGCTGTTCCAGTTTGGTAACATTTGATGTAATTTTTTTAGTCTTTTTTTCCCCCATCCATCATGGGGCTTGAACTCAGGGCCTGGGCACTGTCCCTGAGCTTTTTTTTGCTAAAGGCTAGTGATTTACCACTTTGAGCCACAGTGCCACTTCTGATTTTCTGGTAGTTAACTGGAGATGAGTCTCACAGACTTTCCTGCCTGAACTGGCTTCAAATCACAACCCTCAGATCTTAGTCTCCCATTTGATAGCCACAGCACCACTTCTGGCTTTTTCTGTGTATGTGGTGCTGAGGAATCGAACCCAGGGCTTCATGCATGCTAGACAAGCACTCTACCACTAAGCCATATTCCCAGCCCCATCTACTTACTTTTCATAAATACTATTTTTGTTTTACTCCTGTTACTGTAACAGAAAAGCCTGAGAGGAAAATGTTGTCCCAGGATATCCTTTGGAAGAAGGCAGGAGTTACAAAAAACACTGTGATGACTTCAGGTTAGAGTGTCCCTGTAGCTCAATGGGGCTGCTGCTTCTTTTCTTTTTTTTTTCTTTTTCCAGTCCTGAGTGTTGTGCCAAGTCGCGAAACCACCACCAAGAAGACCACCGAGACTCAGACATTCCGAAATGCAAAAGCAAGGCAAGGCTTTATTTAAGCGAGCTGCAACTCGGGCCTTGTCCTACCCACCGACACAGCGGAAGTTAGGAGGGAGCCCCGAGCTGCGATTACACAGGGCTTATAAAGGCAAAGAACAAAGTTACAACAATCAGCTGTGCAAGCAAGCAAGATTAGGATACAGGTACAAATCTGATTGGCTCAGGGTTCCAGGCACCCCAGGGGTGGTCAGAGTTAAGCATTCCCAGCAGTTAGAGTTCTAGACCGACTGGGCCCTAATGGGCTTATCCTGGGTCTGCTCACAGGGCCTGCTTATCTGAGGTTCACGTGGTAAAGTAGGGTTCACGTGGTAAAATGGGGCCTGACTTCAAAGTCTGGCACTTCACTGAGGACTGAACTCAGGGCCTGAACACTGTCCTTGAGCTTCTTTTACTCAAGGCTAGCACTCTACCACTCAAGCCATAGCACCACTTCTGACTTTTTCTGTTTATGTGGTACTAAGGAATCAAACCCAGGGCTTCATGTATACGAGACAAGGACTTTACCACTAGGCCATATTCCCAGCCCTCACTGGGGTGTCGAAAGTTGAGGCTTATCTACTGTTCTATAATTGCCTGTGGAGATGAAGGAGTGGAAGAGGGGTGGTGATTGTCCGTTTGAGAGTATCCAGGCCCAAACCATAGCAAGTACCGAAGAGGAGGGAGAGAATGACTCATAAACCCTAACTACTCAGGAGGCTGAGATCTGAGAATCATGGCTCGAAGCAAGCTTGGGCAGGAAAGTCAACGAGACTCTTTCTTTTTTGTTTGTTTGGTTCATTGGTTTTGTTTTTGTTGCTAGTCCTGGGGCTTGAACTCAGGGCCTGAGCACAGTCCCTGGCTTCTTTTTGCTCAAGGCTAGCACTCTGCCACTTGAGCCACAGCATGACTTCTGGCCTTTTCTGTGTATGTGGTGCTGAGGAATCGAACCCTGGGCTTCATGTATACGAGACAAGCACTTTGCCACTAGTCATATTCCCAGCCCTCTTTCTTTTTCTTTCCTTGTTTTTTTTTTATTGTCTGTTTGTTTTTTGGCCAGTCCTGGGGCTTGAACTCAGGGCCTGAGCACTGTCCCTGGCTTCTTTTTGCTCAAGGCTAGCACTCTACCACTTGAGCCACAGTGCCACTTCTGGCTTTTTTTTATATATGTAGTACTGATGAATTGAATGCAGGGCTTCATGTATACGAGGCAAGCACTCTACCACTAGGCTATATTCCCAGCCCCCCTCCCCCCCATGAGACTCTTATTGCCAGTTAAGCATATTAAGCCAGAAGTGGTGCTGTGGCTCAAAGGGATAGAGCACTAGCATTGAGCAAAAAAGCTCAAGTCCCTGAGATCAAACACCATGACTTACAAAAAAAAAAAGTCAAGTGCTGGTGGCTCACACCTATAATCTTAACTACTCAGAAGGTTGACATCTGGAGGATTATGGTTCAAAGCCTGGGCAGAAAAGGCCACCAGACTCCATCTCCAATTAAGCAGCAAAATGCCAGACTGGATGCATGGTTCAAAGGCCAGGGTGCCAGCTGAGAAAAAACAGGCCTCATAAAAGTGTGAAGCTCTGAGTTGAAAAACTAAAATAAAATAATTAAGTGGAAAAAATGGAAAACTTCATTTAGCTAGGCAGTAGTGGCTCACACCTGTAATCCTAGCTACTCAGAAGGCTTAGATTTGAGGATCACGGTTCGTAGCCAGCTCAGGCAGGAGCATTCATAAGACTCTTGTCTCCAATGAAGCACCAAAAAATCCAGAATGGGAGCTGTGGCTCAAGTGGTAGAGTGTTAACGTTGAGCACAAAAACTCATTGAAGACAATCCTCAGCCTGAGTTCAAGCCCCAGGACACACAACCAACAATGTCCCATATCACTTGCCTTTTCGGAGAGAATACACACAGTAGCTTGACATGAAAATGCAGACTACTACATACTTACAGATCACATTGTAAGTTAATAGTTCCTCACAACACTTCACCCATCTTGATTCACTGTAGTATACTGAAGGAACTGGAGTTAGTAGCTTCTGTGTGGCAGTGAAATCCCGTGGTAAAACCCTTCTTTCACATGTCTTAGAACACCATTGCTAGTATGGCAATCACAGCTGGCCTTTCTTTGGAAACTTCCACATTTACCGTGGACAGGGTTTGGTTTTGCATTTGCTGGTATTGGGGCTTGAACTTAGGGTATAGCACTCACTCTACTTGCTTGCTAGCCTGGAAGTCTACCACTTGGGTCATACCTCCAGCCCTATTTTTTGCTGATTATTTTGGAGATAGAGCCTCATGTACTTTTCTGCTGAGCTGGCCTCAACCCTTGATCTTTTGGATCTTAGCCTCCTGTGTAGCTCGGATTACAGGTATGAGCCACCAGTGCCCCGTTTGATTACATTATTATTAACTAAAAGTCCATATTTCATTCAGATTTCCTTTCTTTTTTGTCCCATCCAGGACACCTCATTACATTGACTTACCATGGCTGTGGTTGCCTCTCAGACTTACCTTACTTGTGATCTTACTTTTTTTTCTTTTTTTGGGTGCTGGTCCTAGGGCTTGAACTTAGGGCCCGAGAGCTGTTTCTGAGCTTCTTTATGCTGAAGGCTAGTGCTCTACCACTTGAGCCACAGCTCTGCTTCTGGCTCTTTGGATATTTTTATTGGAAATAAGAGACACAGACATTCCTGCTGGGCTGCTTTGAACAGTAATTCTCAGATTTCAGCCTCCTGAGTAGCTAAAATGACAGGCATGAACCAAGGGTGCCCAGATAATCTTTACACTTTTTTTTTTTTAGACTCTTTTTTTTTTTGCCAGTCCTGGGCCTTGGACTCAGGGCCTGAGCACTGTCCCTGGCTTCTTTTTTGCTCAAGGCTAGCACTCTGCCGCTTGAGCCACAGCGCCGCTTCTGGCCGTTTTCTGTATATGTGGTGCTGGGGAATCGAACCTAGGGCCTCGTGTATCCGAGGCAGGCACTCTTGCCACTAGGCTATATCCCCAGCCCCCCAGATAATCTTTACACTTTTGAGGAGTTGAGTCAGGAATTTTGCAGAATGCTGCTCTATTGGAATTTTTTTTTGTGGGGGGGGGGGGCGGTCCTGGGGCTTCGACTCAGGACCTGAGCACTGTCCCTGGCTTCTTTTTGCTCAAGGCTAGCACTCTGCCACTTGAGCCACAGCGCCACTTCTGGCCATTTTCTGTATATGTGGTGCTGGGGAATTGAACCCAGGGCCTCATGTATACAAGGCAAGCACTCTTGCCACTAGGCCATATCCCCAGACCTCTATTGGAATTTGTCTGATGGTTTCTCATGATTAGACTGGGGTTATGGGTTAGATGACAGAGGTGAAGTACCATTCTCATCTCATCATATGCAGAGTACATACATACTAGCAACGTGACTTATCAGTGCTAACATTGACTTTGATCTGAATTTGGAACTTTAATTGAGGGCTTGGGGTACAGTTCAGTGAGTCTGAGTATCTACCTAGCAGGTACAAGGCTTTGGGTTCAATCCCAGAGTACATAATAATAAGTTATTATTGCCAGGTGCTGGTGGCTCATGCCTGTAATCCTAGCTACGCAGGAGGCTGAGCTCTGAGAATCATGGTTCAAAGCCAGCCCAGGCAGAAAAGTCCCCTTGAGACTCTTATCTCCAATTAAACACTGAAAAACTGGAAGTGGAGCTGTGGCTCAAAGTAGTATAGTGCTAGCCTTAAGCAAAAGAGCTCAGGGACAGCACGCAGGCCCTGAGTTCAAATCCCACAACTACACAGAAAATATTATTGTTATTGTTGTTATTATTATTATTGAGTGAAGGCTGCAAGGCCTAGGGGGTAGGGAGGATTAACACAGTCTTGATTTCTCCAGGGTTCCCAGATGGCTGCTTTGTAGAGGTCAAACCACCTCCTCAAGGTCACTGTGATAGCACTCAGGGTTCACTGCTAGAATTAATTAGAATCTTGGCTATTTGGCCAGGAGAGAGGGGTGTGTTGATAAAGAAGAAGGCTTTCTATAAGCTCCTGAGTAAGTCTTTAGTACAACTATTATCCTGCCACACACACATATCTATCACTAAATGCTTCAGTGGAAATGTTAACGGCATACCACTAGTATACTGAACATTGGAAGTTGAGTCAGAAGAGCTATCCTAAATAAAAGCAGAACTGCTGATGGTTTCCCATGTGACCTGGTGATGATATAAACTTCCCTATTCTCTAGGTTTCAATATCTCTATCTCTGTAACAAAGAAAAGGTTTCCTACTGTGTTTTATCTTGCCAAATTCCAAGGTCCTAGGAACAGCCGGGTGCCTCTGAGGCCTTGACTAAAAAAAGCCTTACACCTCAAGGTTAAACTACCTGCTCTTAGCCCAAAAGATGATATTATTTATTAAGACATAAACAGAGTATGGCGGGGCACCAGTGGCTCGCGCCTGTAATCCTACCTACTCAGGAGGCAGAGATTTTAGGATTGCAGTTCGAAGCCAGCTGGGGTAGGAAACTCCAAGAGACTCTTATCTCCAAAAAAAACTATTTAAAACAGCCAGAAGTGGCACTGTGGCAGAGTGCTAGCCTTGACCAAAAAGAAGCTCAGGGACAGCACCCAGGCCCAGAGTTCAAGCCCCAGGACCACCCTTCGCACCCCCCAAAGGCTTTTGTAATCATACAAGCTTCTTTTTTTTTAATTTAATTTATTTATTAATTGAACACAAATTTTTTGACGAGTTGTTGTGCAAAAAGGGTACAGTTACATAGTAGGGCAGTGTGTACATTTCTTGTGATATCTTACGCCCTGTTTTTCTTTCCCTTCCCTAGGTCAGGTAGACATATATACAACACACAATGTATCAAGAACATATACAGTATCCACATGGCCAAGCCCAAGAAAATTCGCCTAGGGCTTTAAATGTAATGTCGGTATTAGACAATATGTCTACAGTAGTCTTATATGAACGTACATACATAGCTTTTGGGCTATTGTATTCCACTGAGAGGTCAATTTTTGACCTGTATATGTTGAGAAGTTGTTTGGTTTTAGTTACATACTGTTGGGTCGCTGCCCCAATCCTGTGGGAAATACCATTTGACAAGCAGTTTTTGGGTTCACAGACCTGGTCTCTACTGTCTCTCTGTCACCCTTTCTTTTTTTTTTTGTTTTTTGTTTTTGTTTTTGGCCAGTCCTGGGGCTTGGACCCAGGGCCTGAGCACTGTCCCTGGCTTCTTTTTGCTCAAGGCTAGCACTCTGCCACTTGAGCCACAGCGCTACTTCTGGCCATTTTCTGTATATGTGGTGCTGGGGAATCGAACCCAGGGCCTCATGTATTTGAGGCAGGCACTCTTGCCACTAGGCCATATCCCCAGCCCCTGTCACCCTTTCTTAACAGTCGTACATCAGGGAGATCATGCCCCTTTGTTTTCTGTGTTCTAGGCTTGTCTCGCTCAACATTATTTGTTCAAGTTCTGGCCATTTCCCTGCGAATAACAATATTTCACCATTTCTAATCGCTATGTAGAATTCCATTGTGTATAGGTACCATATTTTTTGGGTCCATTCATCTGTGGAGGGGCATCTGGGTTGTTTCCATATTTTGGCTATTGTGAATTGTGCCGCAATAAACATGGAAGTACAAATGTCTTTTTGATATCTTGGGACCTGCTGTTCAGGATAGATGCCTAGGAGTGGTATGGCTGGGTCATAGGGTAGGTCTATGTTGAGCTTTTTGAGAAACCTCCATACTGTTCTCCAAAGTGGTTGTACTAATTTGCACTCCCACCAACAATGGAGAAGGGTTCCTCTTTCCCCGCACCCCCTCCAGCATTTGTTGTTGCCTGAGTTCAGAGTATAGGCCATGCTAACTGGAGTGAGGTGGTATCTCAGAGTTGTTTTTATTTGCATTTCCTTTACTACCAGGGATCATACAAGCTTCTTGAACACACCAACTAGGTGTTTGGGGAGGATGATCTTTTGATTTCAGTTTTCGGTTGGGTAAACTTTTTCTCGGTGCGTCTGCTGCCTGAAAAACTCCTGAGATCACTGCTTTCAACCCACTCTCTCTCTCTTTTCCTGTACTCATAATGGGACTTGAACTCAGAGTCTGGGTGTTGTCCTTAGCTTTTTTACTCAAGGCTGATGTTCCACCATTTGAACCATACCTCCACTTCAGGCTTTTAGATGGCTAATTGGAGACAAGAGTCTCACAGACTCTCCTGCCCAGGCTGGCTTCGAACCCAATCCTCAGATCTCAATCTCCTGAGTAGCTAGGATTATAGGCACGAGCCACTCACACCTGATGTCACTCTCCTTTTGGCTTCCTCAGTTGATTCCAAGAAGAAAATGAAAGTGGAGGACTAAGAAAACAGACATTTTTTTCCCTTCAAACAAGTCTCTGAGATTTGCACATCAAACCATGCTCAATCACCTTCGATGCTTCCCCCTCCCCCAATTTCCATAGACTGGACTTTCAGGGAGTATTTCTACAGTTCATCTCAACAGCTCTCCATCTCATGCCAAATAAAAATAGATATTTTGTCAAACTAAACAGTTAATGCTTAACCTGAGGAAGCTTTCTCTCTGCTATACTTGACAATTCTTTTTGTTCTGGTCCTGGGATTTGAACTCAGGGCCTGGGAACTGTCCCTATACTCACTTGAGCCACAGCTCCACTTCCAGCCTTTTCTGAGTAGTTTATTGGAAATGAGAGTCTCACGTCCTTTCTTGCTCAGGCTGGCTTAAACCTTGATCCTCAAATCTCGCCCTCCTGGGTAGCTTAGGATTACAGGTGTGAGCCACCAGCACCGGCCTATTCTTTAGTTTTGTCCACCTGAAAGAATCTTCCATCTCTTTCCCTTGCATAATGAAATCCCACCCACCTTTCCAGACCACCTCTCTGTCTCTCTCTGTCTCTCTCTGTTTCTGTCTCTCTCTGTCTCTCTCTGTCTCTGTCTCTGTCTCTCCCCACCCCCCATCTCCATTTTGTTTCTGAGCTGGTACTGGGGCTTGAACTCTGAGCCTCATGCTCTCTCTTGGCTTTTCCATTCAAGGCTGGTGCTTTACTGCTTGAGACAGCTTTTTATTGGTTGATTAGGAATGAAGCTCAATTTTTTTTTCCTGCCCAGGCTGGTTTAGAACCACAATCCTCAGATGGCAGCCTTCTGAGTAGCTAGGATTGGGGCGGGGGGGGGGGGGGGGGGGGGAAACACATCCTTTTCTAATCAGAAATGTTGCACTGGCTTACTTTTTGGCTCACATCATAAGGGAAACTGGGCTGCAGGAAGGGAGGAACCTGGTGGAAATAATATGTTTAGCTTGCATAGCCTCATGGAGCACCTTGCCCAGATGGGAAACTGAGAACTGGGTACAGTAATTCATGTTCTATCATTACAGTGTTTGGAGGCAGGATTGTCAGATGTAGCAAAATGAAACGTGCCAGGACGTTCAGTTATAATTTGAATACTTAGCATGAATATGTCCCATAAATTATTCAAGACAGTAAAAAAAAACTCATTATTCCTCTGAAATTCAAATTTATGTGAATGTCGCGTATTTTATCTAGCTCCTCCTGTTGGGGGGGGGCAGTGGTTCCCCCCAGGTACCTGGCTTCCTGAACCTTGCAGTTTCCATAGCATTTGGAGCAGAACAGAGGCGCAAGACTCGGAAAAACAGACAGTCTGGTATAAAAGCAGCACTGCAGATTGAACAAAGGGTCCGCACTCAGCAGGCAGCCTCACCCCAGGGGTTCTGGAAACCCTCAGAGCAGCTCCTCCACACCGCCGACACCCCCACCCCCCCACCCCCGCCATCGCTTGCCCTACCCTACATCTCGTGACTCGTCATTCTAGGTTGGAGACCTAGGCAGGCAGACCTGGCTCTGCAATACTTCACTGCCATTGGTAGGCAATTCCATCCATTATTTTATTTCCCGCCCCCAAGACTGACGTTTCCCAGGTTGCGTCTCTTCCGTAGCCTGCAGCGTACTTTCCGATTGGTTGAAAATGTCGCAGCGGTCTTCACCCTAGCGTGACGAGGGGGGTGGGGGGCGGGGAGGCAACTCTGGGAGTAGAAACCAGCTGGAGCGCGTCACCTCCTCCCGCTGCAGTGGTCGCCGGTGTCTCGCCGGCCGTGTGTGTGTCACCTTGCACTGCTTGCAGCGGCCGGGGTACGATAATGGCTGTGCTCCTTGTGCTCCTGTCCCTGTTGGTGGCAGGTGAGGAGCCGGGATAGGAAGGACGATTTCCAGAGGCCCTGTGCCGCGGGGATCGGGGGAGATCGGGGGTGGGGGGAATCGGCGACTTCGGTGACCTCGGGTGGGCTGTTTCTGGACGGGTCCTGCAATGTGGAGAGCCCTTGGGCTGCCTTGTCTCAGCCGCCTTCCTCTGGGCTTGGTCCCGGGATCTGCCTATGACTGGGCGGCCTTGTGGGCTTGCTTTACCTTGGCTGGGGCCAGGCTTCGTGGAGGGTTTTTGAACCGAGCTCCGCGTTTTAGAGGAAGTAGCGTCCTCCCACCATTACACTGGGGACTCCTGAACCTGCTTCTACCTTTTAGAGGAAGGTACGTTCTCCCCCTACGTCGACGATCCCGTCTGCTCCACCTCTTCTTCCGCCTCCGGAGGCCCTTGGAGGGATGGGGAAGCATTGCTCAATTAGCTATTCAATTGCTGCTTTCTACCCTGAAGGGAAGGCCAAATTCTTAACTGCCACTGCCTTTTATTTCTTTTGCATTCGTAATATGAAATCATTTCTAGTGGCTGTCATTGGTGAGAGATCTGCTTATATACCATCAGGATGCGAACATTAAGATGGAATCTTTGATTTTATATGATTATTTCTTCAGGGGATTCACAAGATCACCTCTGGATAGGTGGTCCCAGTTCCCAATTTTAAGGATTTGGAAATCAGAATATGAGTTGCTTTTTTTTGGGTCACATGACAACCGCAGGTTTCTGAATGGAACTTCGCTAAGCATTGAGCTAAGTGAAGTGGAACTCAGTGCATATTTGGCCACCCACCTTGTGTCCTGTGGTACAACAATCCTGAGGAGAAAATTTCACTCTCCTTTTGTGGCGTGATCATTACCCAGCAACACCTGGGTACAAAGTAGCAAGGCTGGATTTGAATTTAGACCACCTACCTTCAAAGCCCGTATCCTTTTCTGTAATGTGTTGTGGCCCAGTTAACACTACAGTTTGGGAGTGATGGGGGCTCAGACTGGGCTGCAGATATTAGGGACTAGGAAGTCAAGTTGAGAACAATTTGAAGGGGGCTCTAAGGTTCCACTTGCATCAGATTTTTTAAAAAGATCCACAGAATGCAAAATTGGCTGTTGTACTATGGATACATTTAAAGAAGCCGGTGGCTGGCACCTACAATCCTATCTAATCTGGAGGCTGAGATTGGAGAATTAAGGTTCTGAAGCCAGAACAGGCATACTTTTCCTTGAGATTCTTTTTTTTTCCTGTATATGTGGTGCTGGGGAATTGAACCCAGGGCCTTATGTATAGGAGGCAAGCACTCTTGCCACTAGGCCATATCCCCAGCCCATCCTTGAGATTCTTATCTCCAATTAACCAGCACAAAGCTGGAAGTGGGGCAGTGGCTCAAGTGGAAGAGCATTGTCTTGAATAAAAAAAGTTAAGGGATGGTAAAAAAAAAAAAAGGGGGGGGGGAGACAGCCTTGAATTCAAGACCCAGTTACTACTGGCACACACACACACACACGCGCGCACACACACACTCACAACCCCCTGTGGGAGGCATGTGCTTGTGCTGTGTGGGGAGCTCCCATTTTTGGAAAGCAGTTTAATTCTTATAAGTACCGCGGGCGCTAACCGATTGCGCCACTGGAGCTCCTGCAGTTTAATTCTATACAAGAGCTCTGATGTTCTGATATCTGCTGCTCTCTATCCTTCAAGCATCCAGTGTCTCTGTTAATAGTTACCTTTATTTTCATACCCCCAAGTTTTAGAGTTCTTTGTTTTATTTCTATTGCTGACTCTGCAAACATCATTTTGATTTATAATTTGGGGATATTTTTACTTTATTTCCATTTTAATGCTATTTTTTGAAATATAATTTAAAACTTCCTTTTGATACTTTGGCTAAAGTGAACCTCCATTGAAATTCCATGTTTTAATTTATGGCTGACATCATTTTGATCTGGTGAGGTTTGGGGGTGTTTTTTTTGGCTTGGTTTTGGGTCTGAGATAAAGTAATTGTTTCTGTCCCCTGTTGGAACATGCTCTCCTTGTTAGAATGGTCTGGTTCATATAGGCAAAAATCCAAGCTTCTGCATTGTTGAGTCTTGTCAGATGAAGTCAAATGATCATTTTCCATAATGACTAAGTGTGACTTAATGGAAAACATCTTGAAGAGCTGTGAGTTCACTATTCGAAGATGAAAAAAATCCTTTAAAATCGTGTTATGAAATTAGAAGTAACTAAGGTTATTAATACCACCTCCGGAAGCATATTTGAATTTAAAAAATTCAAGAGATTTAAAATGCCTGCCAAGAAAGAGCAAATGTGGAATCCAAAGGAATATTGTGAAGAAAGAGGAATTGTTTTTGGTCACTGATGTTTGAGAAGTTATTTTCTTTTAGTAAATTGGTTCTGTCCACCATTCCTAGAAGATCAGAGCTTGATAGGGTTCTCAGGAAGGAGGACATTTTACCCCAACTAGGGAGGTTGAGGGAAATTTCCCCAAGGAAGCTCCATCATAGAGAAAGCATGTGAAAGGTTAGGGCAGGAGGAAAAGGTATTTGTAGGTAAATTGATATGCAGAAAGTTGGTGCAGTAGCCTAGTGGTAGAACATCTGCCTAGCAAGTGTAAGGCCCTGAGATCAAATCCTTGGACTGTTAATAAATAAATACAAAATTTAAAAAGCACAAAGGTATGAGTGCAAAAGAGCAAATAGTTTGTGGAGGCCAGAATGTATAGGGAGGTAAGTCGGAGAGATCCCAAAAATAAAGTTGGGGAGGTGCCTGGGGCATTTGTTAGGTTTTGGATTTGCCTTGAAAAGGCTCTGGACAGTATGTGAAGGTATTTAATTGGAAGGGTGAGCAAACAGATCTGTATTTTGATGAGCAAGGTGGACCAGGAATGCTATGATTGTCCTAGATAGCCAGCCCTAGCCAACCTGGTGAGGGATGTGGAGGAGAAGGATTTGAGAAGATAATTAGAGGGGAGAAAAGACCCACAGAAAGAAGTAGGGAGGGGCTGGGGATATGGCCTAGTGGCAAGAGTGCCTGCCTCATATACACGAGGCCCTGGGTTCGATTCCCCAGCACCAGAAGTGGCACTGTGGCTCAAGTGGCAGAGTGCTTGAGCAAAAAGAAGCCAGGGACAGTGCTCAGGGCCTGAGTCCAAGCCCCAGGACTGGCCAAAAAAAAAAAAAAAAAAAAAAGCAGCGAGTACAGATGCATTTAAAAAGGACTCACTCAGGCCACTGGGTAGAAGATGATGTCACCCTTGGAGCTAGAGAATGCAGGAGGAGCACAGGGAAAAGACTGAGAATCCAGTTCTGAACCTGTTAAGTTTGAAGGGTGGGTAGGATTTAGGACAGAATGTCAGCAGGTTGTTGTTGAGTATGTAGATGTAAAATCAAGGGAAATGTAAGCTGGAAATAGGAATCTGGGAACCCACAGTGTCATTCTGTGTGTGTGTGTGTGTGTGTGTGTGTGTGTGTGTGTGTGTGTGTGTGTATGCATGCATGTGTGCACGCGCTGGTCCTGGGGCTTGAACCTGGGTAATGTCCTTGAGGCGTCTTTGCTTAAGGCTAGCACTTGACTACTTAAGCCACAGCTCCACTTCTGGTGGTTATTTGGAGATAAAAAGTCTCATTGGCTTTCCTGCCTGGATTGGCCTCAAATCATGATCCTCATATCTCAGCCATATAAGTAGTTAGAATTACAGAAGTAAGCCACCGGCACCCAGCTTATATCTTTTTGTTTGTTTGTTTTAATCTCATCAAAAAAATTTAATAGAATGTCTCTCAATTTGGGTTTTGTCTTTTCATGATTAGAGTGAGAAGAATATCACATAGATATCCTGTCAAATGTCTATGTTTTATAATCCAATACAAATATAAAACCTATGATTCTAGTACTAGTGTATACCATATATGCTTGTATATCTACATGCATACACCTATGCTGTATAGGTATGAAAAAAATAGATGAGGGCTGGGAATATGGCCTAGTGGCAAAAGCGCTTGCCTCATATACATGAAGCCCTGTATTCAATGCATGAGTACTACATATATAGAAAAAGCCAGAAGTGGCGCTGTGGCTCAAGTGGTAGAGTGCTAGCCTTGAGCAAAAAGAAGCCAGGGACAGTGCTCAGGCCCTGAGTCCAAGGCCCAGGACTGGCAAAAAATAATAATAAAAAAATACATGTGTTGCTTTGTCTATATATCCCATGCATCTCCTCACCAGCTTTACTTACCGATCTCTCTATATACATACATGGGCTACTTGGCATTTTTGTGCCAAAGGAATTGAGATCTAAGTAGTTGGGGCATTACAGCTTTAGAAGACAGGAAGAAGGAAAAAAAAAACTAAGGAGGAACAACCAGAGGAATTCAAAGGAAAACCAGGAGTCCTGGCATCATGAAGACCAGGGTAGGGTGTGTGTGTGTGTGTACACTAGTCCTGGGGTTTGAACTCAGGACTTAGGCTCTGTCTCTGAGCTCTGTGTGTGTGCATGCATGCATGCATGCATGTGTGTTGGTTGCGGGCTTGAATTCTGAGCCTGGGAGCTGTCTTTGAACTCTTTTGCTCAAGGCTAGTGCTCTACCACTTGAGCCATGGCGCCACTTTCAGTTTTCTGGTGGTTAATTGGAGATAAGAGTCTCAAGGACTTTCCTACCCAGGCTGGCTTTGAACCATTATTCTCAGATCTCAGCCTCCTGAGTAGCTGGGATTACAGGTGTGAGCCACCAGCACCTAGCCAAAGCGGGGGACTTTCTAGGAGGAAGTTGCCAGTGTCCCATGCTTCGGAAAGTTCCATACTAAAAGGGCTAAAAAGTGTGTTTGGGATTTATTGAGCAGTGGCAGTGGAGTACGGTGGGTAGATATGTGGGTGAGGTAGGGAACAAGAAATGAAGAAGGAGAGAAGAAAATGGTGCTTAGCTCCCAATCCAGGCTGCTTCCTGTGAAAGCAAGCAGGCACTGGTGGAGACTGGCTGACAGGACCAAAGGAGATTGTTTGGTGGTTGGTTTTAATTTAATGTCAGCAGCCCCCCCCCCTGCCCCCCAGCACAGTATGTTTTCATGTTCAAATGAAAACAGATGAGAAGCTGGCAGTTTCAGATGTGACTTCATTTGCTCATTAACTCAATGAGTAGTTATGGAGCACCCATGGGTCAGGAGCCATTTTCAGTCCTGGAGTTGCTATGAATAGGGCTGGCCGGCCGGCACCTACCACAGCTCCACTTCCAGCCTTTTGTAGGGGGAGAGGGGGTGGAGACTACTTTATTGGAGAGAAAAGTCTCAAGGGCTTTCCTGCCTGGACTGGCTTCAAACTGTGATCCTCAGATCTCAGCCTCCTGAGTAGGTAGGGTCACAGACATGAGTCACCCATACCCGGCAGGGCCAGCTTTTTTGTTCTTATCACCTTATTATAGGGCACCTGGCTCTCCCCTCTCAATATCCTCTCCCCACTCTCTCTCCTCTCTCCCCTCCCCTTCCCTGTGACCTCTCCTCTTTCCCCTCTCCCCTTCTCCTTTCCTTTCTTCTTTCTCTCCTTTGCTCTCTCCCCCTCCTCTCTCCTTTCCCTTTCTCCCCTCTTCTCCCCTCCCTCTCCTGTTTCGTCCTCTTCCCTCCCTCTGCTTTCTCCCCCTCTCCTTTCTCCTCTCTCCCCTCCCTCTCCTCTCCCCTCTCCCTCTCTCCTCTCTCAGTTGCCCCCTCTTCCCCCTTCTCTCTGCCCACTCCCCCTCTCCTCTCCCCTATCTCCTCTCTCCTCTCTCCTCCACCATCCCCCCTCTCTCTGGCGCTCTCTCTCCTCTCCCCTCTTTTCCTCTTTCTTCTCTCCCCCCTCTCCTCTGTTCCCTCTCCTCCTGGTCCTCTGCCTTCTCTCTTCCCCCCCTCTCCTGCCCCCTCTCTTAACACCTCTCCTCCCCCCTCTCTTCTTCCCCTCTCTCCTATCTCCCTTCTCCCCCTCTCCTCTGATCCCTTTCTTCTCCCCCCTCTCTCCTCTGACCCTCCTTCTCTCTCACCTCTTCTCTCCCCTCCCTCTCCTCTCCCCCTTACCCCCCCCTCTCCTCTCTACACTTTCCTCTGCCCCTTCTCTCGTCTCTGTGCCAGTCCTGGGGCTTAAACTCCAGGCCTGGGCACTGACCCTGAACTATTTGCTCAAAGTTAATGCTCTACCACTTGAGACAACTCCACTTCTGACCTTGTGATGGTTAGTTGGAAATAAGAATCTTCTGGACTTGTTCTACTTGGGCTGGCTTTGAACCGTGGTCCTCAGACCTCAGTCCTCTGAATAGTTAAGATTACAGGTCTGAGCCACAGGTATTCACCTGTCTCTTGACAAATGATCTGAATGAAGCATTTCAGAGGTGAATACATGCAGCTCCCTAAGAAGGCTGATCACCAGATTGGCCTGTGTGGTGGGGGGTGGGGAGAGGAAGCAGGATGCTGGAGGAATCTGGAACTTGTGAAACTGGGACTTGTGAAACTGGAGGCGGGTGGTGCGGGGAGATTGAATGTAGGAAGTTCAAAGTAAGAAAGTAGTTCAGGACCTGTAGTCACTTCAGGACTGGAAGTTGGAACCGTGGAACACAGTGCTTGTAAATTGAGACCATGTCACACTCCTCAGTAGTAGCATTCAAGTAAAGGAGTGGCTTCCTACTAGAAATCTTTTTTTTTTCTTTTTTGGTGCTGGTCCTGGGACTTGAACTCAGGGCTATCCCTGAGCTTTCTTTTTTCCTCAAAGCTAATGTTCTACTACTTGAGCTACAGTAGTTCCACTTCCAATTTTTTTTGCTAGTTAATTGGATTAAGAACCTCACAGACTTGCCTGCCTGGGCTGCAAGCCCTCAAATCTTAATCTCCTTGATAGCTTGGATTACAGGCATGAGTCTCGGTGCCCAGCTCAGATATCTCATTTGATACCAGCAAAGGACATAACTTTGGACCAGATAACCTTTCCTGGTGGAGGAGCCCATGACTAAAGGGATGTGGGGACACAGTCGTTGAATCTAACTACAAATGATGTAGACTTACATAGTAGGGGCAGATCTCAAAGCAAAGCTATCTCTAGATCACAGTCTGCTTCCTTCAGTGGCTATGTATGGTTCCTGAAAGAACTTCGTCTCTTGTGCTTATTTTCCTTGAGGTTGAAAATAAAACTACTGAGGTTCCTGGAGTGTTAGAGTTTGGATTTTTTTTTTCTGGTTGATCATGGGGCTTGAAGTTGGGGCCTAGGTGCTGTCCCTAAGCTTCCGTGCTCAAGGCTAACATTCTATCACTTTGAGCCACAGTGCCACTTCCGGTTTTCTGGTGGTTCATTGGAGATGAGTGTCTCCTGGACTTTTCCTGCCCGGGCTGGCTTTGAACCGTGAACCTCAGATCTCAGCCTCCTCACTAGCTAGGATGACAGGTGTGAGCGTCTGGAAGTATATTTTAGATTTTGCCTTTGAATGCTCTGAACAGTGTTATTACTACAGTGAAGCCGGTTGTCTGTTGGTTACATTCTGGTTTGGGGCTAGAACAATTTGGAAACTCCTGCTGTTCTGGTGCTGGGCTGGACTGAAATTTGGAACTGGTCCGATTGCATCCACACCATACTGAGACCTTTTATTTACTGTCAATACTGCAACCACCAAAACATTTGCTGTTGTTCCCTGACTCTGTCCTCGTATCCTGTTAAGTACTGCTTTCCTTACAGTGCCTTACTAAGATGTTTTGCCAAGCTTTGTTTTGGATTTGGTGCTAATCTTTTCATGGGAACCCCAAAGTTTCTACTAGGTACTTGTCCCCGGGGTAATACAAGTGGGTGGGATGTGCATTAGCTCAGTGGCAGAGCTCTTGCCTAGCATTCTTTGGCCCCTGAGTTCCATCTTCAACATTCCTTCATCCCCCCCTCAAAAAAAAACTAAGGAGACCAAATACCCTATTATTAGCTTTATAGGGGTTATAAATTAGTCCCTTTACTCTCATCCTTCATCTTTTTTATGTTTAAAAAATTGTTATTATAAACATAATATACAGAGGTGACAGTTGTACAAGTCAGATAAAGAACATTTCTTTTGTTGTTGTTGTTTTTCTTTTCTTTGTCAGTTATGAGGCTTAAACTCAAGGCCTGGGGTGCTGTCCCTGAGCTCTTTTGCTCTAGGCTAGTGCTTCACTACTTTGATCCACAGCACCACATCTGGTTTTCTGAGGATTCATTGGACATGAGAGTCTCTTGGGGACTTTCCTGCCTGGGGTGATCCTCAGATCTCTGCCTCCTGAGTAGCTAGGGTTACAGGCATGAACCACTAGCCCCTAGCCTTTATCCTTCATCTTTTATTTCTAGATGACATACTCCTAGACTAGTTGACTTAATCATTAGAGAATACATTTTCTCGTCCTCCCGATGTGAAAATGCTATTTCCTAGAATTTGTCTCTGAAGTTTGAAGTGTTTCATTTACTATCTGGTAGCATCCTCAGGTGCCCATTGGACAACCATATTTCACTAGGTTTGCCTAGGAGACTTAAGGGAAGTTGGAGGTGTCTACCTTAAGACATTACTAACCTGCTAAAGCCTTATAGTGAAATCCTTGAACTTTACAAGTCTTGGGGTTTGTTGTTGGTGGTGGTGGTGGTGATGGTGGTTGTGGGGCTTTGAACTCTAGGCCTGGGTTCTGTCCCTGAGCTCTTCAACTCAAGGCTAGCTTGGGCCACAGTGCCACTTGCAGTTTTCTGGTGGTGGTTAATTGGAGATAAGAGTCTCATGGACTTTCCTATCTGGGCTGACTTTGAGCTTTGACCCTCAGATCTCAGCCTCCTGAGTAGCTAGGATTATAGGCGTGAGCCATCAGTGCCTGGCACAAGTCTTCCTTTTGTAGATGGTAAAAATGATTCAGACATCCATGGTTCTTCCTTTTTTATCTGTGCTAGGGTTTTATGTTCTTTCTGTTTGCTTTTGAATTCTGGAGAAATGCTACTGATTTCTAATTCTCCCCAATTGCCCGTAAGACGGTTGTCTCAGTCTTCAGGAAGATCTTGTTTAATACCTGCTCCTTTTTTTCCAGTACAATATAGAAATTTACATTCTTTTTTCCTTTAATTATTTAATTTTATCATTTTTTGTTTTATTTTTAATTTTTCTATATATTTTCCTTTTTTTCAGGTACTGGATCTTGAACTCAGGGCTTTGCTTTGCTGGTGCTCTGCAACTTGAGCCGTGCTTCCAGTTTGTCTTTTTGCTCACTATATTTGGAGATGGAGTCTCCTGAACTTTCTTGCCTGGGATAGCTTTCAACCTTGGTCTTAGCTAGGATTATAGATATGGGCCATGGACACCCAACTTGAATTTAAAATACCTGCCTAGGAAGATACTTTGAAAGAATGTTCACCAAAATGGTAGGGATGGGTGGGGGGGTGGCTGGGAATGTGGCTTAGTGGTAGAGTGTTTGCCTAGCATGCATGAAACTCTGGGTTTGATTTCTCAGTACCACATAAACAGAAAATGCCAGAAGTGGTGCTGTGGCTCAAGTGGTAGAGTGCTAACCTTGAGCAAAAGAAGCTCATGGACCGTGCCCAAGCCCTGAATTCAAGTCCCAAGACTGGCAAAAAAGTGGGGAGGTGAGAAAGGAACATCGGATTTATAGCTGGGCACCCATAGCTCATGCCTGTAATCCTAGCTACTCAGGAAGCTGAGATCTGAGTTTGAAGCTAGCCCAGGCAGGAAAGTCTGTGAAACTCATATCTTCAATTAATCACCCAAAATAGCTGGAAGTGGAGTGGTGACTCAAGTGGTAAAGGCACTAGCTTTGAGTAAAGAAAGTTCAGGGATAGCACCTAGGCCCTGAGTTCAAGCTCCAGGCCCAGCACAAGAGAAAGGAGAGAGAGAGAAAGAGAAAGAGAAGGAGGAGAGAGACAAAGAGAGGGAAGGAGGAAGGGTAAAAAGAGAGGGAGAGAAGAAGAAGGATGGAATATGAGGGAGAGAAGAGAGAGGGAAGTAGGAAGGAAGGAAAGAAAGAAAAGAAAAAGATCATCTATGGCCATATCACCCTGAGCACGCCCGATCTGGTCTGATCTTGGAAGCTAAGCAGGGTCGGGCCTGGTTAGTACTTGGATGGGAGAAAATAAAAAGATTAACCATTAAAAAGCCAAACATGGAGCTATTGCTCTAGAGGTAGTAGAAAAGCCAAATGAAAGCATGAATTAGTCCCTGACTTTAAGCCCCAGCATCAGAACACACACACACACACACACACACACACACACACACACACACACAGTATTTAAATATTGCATGGGTTATGAACCCATCCCTAAACTTGCTACTTTGATCCTTAAAAAAGAACCAATGATCAAAATTTGGATTCAGATCCATGGAAAGACTTAATGGTTTCAAATTGCTTTTTTGAGCTGGATGCTGGTGGCTCACACCTGTAATCCTAGCTACTTAGGAGGCTGACATCTGAGGATCATGGTTCAAAGCCAGCCCAGGCTGGAAGTGTCACTGTGGTTCAAGTGGCAGAGCACTAGCTAGCCTTGAGCACAAAATGGCTCAGGGACAGTGCCCAGGCCCTGAGTTCAAGCCCCACAACTGACAAGAAAGAAAGGAAGAAACGGAGGGAGGGAGGGAGGGAGGGAGGAAGGGAGCGAGGAAGGGAGCGAGGGAGCGAGGGAACGAAAAAGAAAGAAAGAAAGATGATTAGGTTAGGGGTATAACTCAGATCTGGTGCTGTGAGGGTTTCAGATCTGTGGTAGCATGGGGGCTTAAGCTTGAGGCTCTAGGTTCTGTCCCTCACACTACCGAAAGAATGTATTGTTGTTCAGCAATGTACGTTTTGTCCAATCTTAATTTATTTTATTTTATTTTTTGCTCAAGGCTAGCGCTCTGACACTTGAGCCACAGCGCCACTTCTGGCTGTGTTCTGTATACGTGGTGCTGGGGAATTGAACCCAGGGCCTCATGTACACGAGGCAAGCACTCTTGCCACTAGACCATATCCCCAGCCCCTCCAATCTTAATTTAGCATGCTAAGGCAGTGACAAATGGCTGTACGTGTGTTCTGTCTAATCATCTTGAAGGTGAGTTCAAAAACAGTTATATGCTGATAGTTCATTTACTAATCTGTTTTCTTTTCAGGTGTTTTGGGGAATGAGTTTAGTATATTACGATCCCCAGGATCTGTTGTTTTCCGAAATGGAAATTGGCCTATTCCAGGTGATCGAATCCCAGATGTTGCTGCTTTATCCATGGGCTTCTCTGTCAAAGAGGTACATGTACTTAAAAACAAAGTTTGTAACTGCTTATAAAAGCATGCTTATTGGAGCTGGGAATGTGGCTTAGTGGTAGAGTGCTTGCCTAGCATGTATGAAGCCCTAGGTTCGATTCCTCAGCACCACATAAACAGTAAAAGCTGGAAGTGGCGCTGTGGCTCAAGTGGCAGAGTGCTAGCCTTGGGCAAAAAGCCAGGGGCAGTGCTCAGGCCCTGAGTTCAAGCCCAGGACTGGCAAAACAACAAAAAAAAAATTGTAATTGGGGAGAGATTTTGTATTAGTGCTTAGCTTTTGAAACGAAACAATACATTATTAACAATGTACTTGTTATTCACTGTAGTGACATTCTTTGTATATAAGAAAATATATCAAGCCGGGTGCCAGTGGCTCATGCCTATAATCCTAGCTACTTAGGAGGCTAAGATCTAAGGATTGTAGTTCAAAGCTAACCTAGGCAAGAAAGTCCATAAGACTCTTTTCTACAACTAAGCACCAAAAAAGCTGGAAGTGGAGCTGCAGCTCAAGTAGTAGAGCATTAACCTTGAGTACAGAAGCTCAGGAACAGTGCCCAAGCCCTGAGTTCAAGCCCCAAGACCAGTATGGAAAAAAATGTAATTATGAGAAGGGCACACCCATAGCTATTGAGAAGAAGATATTTTATAATCTGGAGTTTGAAAAGTGCTATGTTTTATTTACTTGTCTACTCTTTTCCACAAGAAGCTAGAAATCAGTATTCAACATTCTTAGTTAGGAGATTATATAACTGTAGCCTTAAACAAAATGTTTCTTTTCCCTTTAAGTGTTAAGGCCTAGATATTTTTTTTTGCCTGTCCCAGGGCTTTGCTAGAGCCTGGGCACTGTCCCTGAGCTCATTTTGCTCAAGGCTAGTGCTCTATCACTTGTTACACAGCTCCACTTCCCACTTTTTCTGTGATTAATTGGCTATAAGAGTCTTGTGGAGCTTCCTGCCGTGGTTAGCTTTGAACCATGGTCCTCAGATCTCAGCCTTTTGATTTGTTTATTTGTTTTGTTTTTGTTGCCAGTCCTGGGGCATGGACTCAGGGCCTGAGCACTGTCCCTGGCTTCCTTTTACTCAAGGCTAGCACTCTACCTCTTGAGCCACAGCGCCACTTCTGGCTTTTTTCTATGTATGTGGTGCTGAGGAATCGAACCCAGGGCTTCATGTATACGAGGCGAGCACTTTACCACTAGGCCACATTCCCAGCGATCTCAGCCTTTTGAATAGCTAAGGATTAAGGTATGAGCCACCAGTGCCAGGCCCCAGAACATCTTAACTTCGCTTCCTAGGTATGATGAGAGGATTTGAGAGATGATTTCATGAGCTGACAACTAAACATTATTTTATGTTTCTCAACCTTCAGGACCTTTCCTGGCCTGGCCTTGCCGTGGGAAACCTATTCCACAGGCCCCGTGCTACCATTATGGTAATGGTGAAAGGAATAGACAAACTGGCCCTCCCCGCAGCAAATGTCATCTCCTACCCCTTGGAAAATGTGAGTATTCTTTCTAAACGATGAAATGGATGCATTTTTCATTTTCTCCCACAGTAGACAATCATGAATTGCATTCTAAACACACTTCTTGTCACTGTTCATTTTTTAAATTATTTTTTCCAGTTCTGGGGCCTCTTTGTGTTCAAGGCTAGTGCTCTACCACTTGAGCCATATCGCCACTTCCAGCTTTTTCTGAGTAGTTCGGTTGAGATAAGTTTCACAGACTTTTCTGCCTGGGCTGGCTTTGAACCATGATCCTCAGATTTCAGCCTCCTGAGTAGCCAGGATTACGAATATGAGCCACCAGTGCCCAGCCTTGTCTCTGGTTTTGATGTATAGTTTCACTGTAACATAACTTCCTTTGAAATTCTTTGAAAAGGGCATAGTGGTTGTCAGTGTATTGAAACTTGGTCATTGTCTATGGACAAAGATACTGTAAGACTCCCCAAGAGTTCCCCAAGCAAAACCAGAAATACAGATGTGAAGAACTTATTCCAAACTCAGCTAACCTGCCCTGGAGCCCCCCCCCCCCCCCACAGCTATCTCTTTTGGTTAAAATTTGAAGAATCGCCAGGTGCCAGTAGTTTAGGCCAATAATAGTAGCTACTCAGGAGCTGAGATCTGGACCTAAAAGTCTATGAGAATCTTGTCTCCAATTAATCATACAAAAAGGCAGAAGTGGGGCTGTGGCTCAAGTAGTAGAACGCTAGCCTTAAGCAAAAAGAGCTCAGGGACAGTGCCCAGGCCCTGTGTTCAAACCCCCGCATTGGCACAAAAAAAGCTACATATATATTAGCATATAATAAACATTTGAAAGCATGTAGCCTCATATGATAAGCTGGTCCTGATTAGCTATGCATATACTGCCTGAACAAAGATGGCCAATGAGACAAAAGACTCAGAAGGTAACCTTACAAATTGTAAAAACCCAGAATGTTGTAGAATTACACTGAATTACTTAGAATTACACTGCATGGAGCTTCTTTTGATTAGCTGTTTTTGTTCTTGTTTTGGTGCGGGTCTTGTGATTTGAACTCGGGGCCTGGGCACTATCCCTGAGCTTTTTTTGCTTAAGGCTAGAGCTCTACCACTTGAATTACAGCTCCACTTCTAGCTTTTTGGGTGCTTAATTCAAGATAAGAGTCTTAGGGACTTTACTGCCCAGGCTGACTTCAAACCACAATCCTCAGGTCTTAGCCTTCTGGGCGCTGTCCGTGAGCCTCTTTGTGCTCAAGGCTAGTGCTTTACTACTTGAGCCACAACGTAATGTCACTTCTGGTTTTTGATTGGTTAATTGGAGACTTTCCTGCTGGGGATTGCTTCGAATTGTGATCCACAGATCTCAGCCTCCTAAGTAGCTAGGATTCCAGGTGTGAACCATCAGCACCTACTTGGCTAAGGAAAATACTTGTAGTGACTCCTGGAGACCTAAATTGGTGACTGTACATTTTCAGGTTTGATTGCTCCCCTCCCTCTTCCATTGCTCATTAAATCAATTTAAGAGAATTTTGGGGAATCGTTAATGTGCTTCTGGAGTAAAAGGGAAAAAAGTGACATTGTACAGAGTCAAAATGGCTAAGCTTAATTTTGATGCTGGGATTTCATCAGTAAAATTTATATAATCACATTGGTTTTTGCCAGAAACATATTAGTTTTAATTTGCTACTCATAAACATGAACCTTTAAGCAGTAAAGGGAGCTGGTAGAGAAAAAGATCACTATGAAAACTCCATTAAAAGGGAAAAAAAGTAGCCAGTTACTTGTGGCTCATGCCTATAATCCTAGCTACTCAGGAGGCTGAGATCTGAGGATCATGGTTCAAAGTCAGCCCATACAAGAAAGTCCATGAGACTCTTTATCTCTAATGAACTACTCAGAAAAAGCCAGAAGTGGCACTGTAGCTCAAGTGGTAGAGCACTAGCCTTGAGCACAAAGAAGCACAGGTACAGAGCCCAGGCCCTGAGTTCAAACCCCAGATCTTAGCCTTCTGAGAGTAGCTAGGATTACAGTCATGAACCACCAGTGCTCAGCTTAGTCTCCTTTAATAATAACAACTAAGTGATTTCCTTACTTTGTTTTGGGAAATAATTGTACTTTTACTCTTTAATTTCAGGCAGTTCCTTTTAGTCTTGACAGTGTTGCAAATTCCATTCACTCCTTATTCTCTGAAGAAACTCCTGTAGTCTTGCAGTTGGCTCCCAGTGAGGAAGTAAGTGATAAACCTTGTATTTTTTAAAAAATTTAAATTATTATTATAAAAGTGATATACAAAGGGGTTGTAGTTACATAGATAAACTTTGTATTTAAAGTGCCTTAAAAAAAGTAAGCTTTAGGACTGGGAATATAGCCTAGTGGTAGAGCGCTCGCCTCATATACATGAAGCCCTGGGTTCAATTCCTCAGCACCACATATACAGAAAAAGCTGGTAGTGGCACTGTAGCTCAAGTGGTAGAGTGCTAGCCTTGAGCAAAAAGAAGCCAGAGACAGTGCTCAGGCCCTGAGTTCGAGCCCCAGGACTGGCAAAAACAAAACAAAACAAAAGCACTATGGCCAGGCACTGGTGGCTCGTGCCTGTAATCCTAGCCACTCAGGAGGCTGAGATCTGAGGATCAGAGTTCAAGGCCAGCCCAGGCTGAAAAGTTCCCCTGAGACTTTTATCTCCCACTAACCACCATAAAACCTGGAAGTGTCACTGTGTCTCAAAGCGGTAGAGCAAAAGAGCTCAGGGATAGTATCCAGGCCCTGAGTTCAAGTCCTACAACTGACAAATAACAATAATAATCATCATCATCTTCTTTCTTTCTTTTTTTTTTTGACCAGTTCTGAACTCAGGGCCTGAGCATTGTCCCTGGCTTCTTTTTGCTCAAGGCTAGCACTCTACCACATGAGCCACAGCGCCACTTCTGGCCTTTTCTATATATGTGGTGCTGAGGAATTGAACCCAGGGCTTCATGTATACGAGGGCGAGCACTCTACCACTAGGCCATATTCCCAGCCCTCTCATCTTACATATTTTAGTGAGAATTGAAAAATACTGGGTGCTGCTTGCTTATGCCTATCATCCTAGCTACTCAGGAGACCAAGAGCTGCAGATCACAGTTCAGAACCACTTGGGGCAGGCATACCTGTGAGACTCTTAGGTCCAATTATCCAGCCAAAAGCTGAAAGTAGAGCTATGGCTCAAATAGTAGAATTCCAACCATGAGCCAAAAAAGCTAAGGGACAGCACCCAGTCTGAGTTCCATCCCTAGTATTGGCACAAAAACAGTTGAAAAGTAGTATTATGAAGAGTGCTGTAAGGTGTTTCTACGTTGGAATGACAGTTCAGCTTATAACCCTGCATTCTTCTTGCAGAGAGTGTATATGGTGGGGAAGGCTAACTCCGTTTTTGAAGATCTTTCAGTCACTTTACGACAACTCCGGAATCGCCTGTTTCAAGAAAATTCTATTCTCAATTCACTTCCTCTCAGTTCTCTGAGTAGGAACAATGAAGTAAGTGGGGGCATCAGTTGGGTTAAATATCTTTCTTAATTTCTCATACATGATGATACTTGAAATTGTCTAAATTCTGAAGGTTTAGACAATAGAAAGTTGTGCAGATTTCTTCTTGCAGTAGATTCTTCCACTAGTTTAGTATTCTTTTTTTGCTGGTCTTGGAACTTAACCTCAGGGCCTGGCCTCTGTTCCTGAGCCTCTTTGTGCTCAAGGCTAGTGCTCTATCACTTGAGCCATAGGTCCACTTCTGTCTTTTTCTCAGTAGTTTATTAGAGATATGAGTCTTACGGATTTTCTTGCCTGGGCTGGCTTTGAACTGTGACCCTCAAATCTCAGCCTTCTGAGTAGCTAGGATTACAGGTGTGAGCCACCAACACGCCTGGCTGGTTATCACCTTTTTATTAGGAAGCAATTATACCACACTGCACCCCTAGCTCAATAGTTACAGTGCATTGAAACTTACCAAAGGCAGAAATGTGGTTTAAATTCACTTAGGGGGATCAGGAAAATGTGGTACATATACACAATGGCATTCTATGCCTCTTTCAGAAAGAATGACATTGCCTCATTTGTAAGGAAATGGAAGGACTTGGAAAAAAAATAAATTCACTTAGGGGGTTAATCAGAGCCTGGGCACTGTCCCTGAGCTTTTTTGCTCAATGCTAGTGCTATACCACTTGAGCCACATCTCCACTTCTCACTTTTTTGTAGTTTTGGGTTTTTTTTATTTGTTTTTTTGTTTTGTTTTTTAACCAGTCCTGGAGCTTGAACTCAACCTGGGCACTGTCCCTGGCTTTATTTTGCTCAAGGCTAGCACTCTACTACTTGAGCCACAGCGCCACTTCTGGCTTTTTCCATACATGTGCTGCTGAGGAATTGAACCCAGGGCCTCATGTGTAACCAGGGCTTCATGTGTACAAGGCAAGCACTCTACCCCTAGGCCATATTCCCAGCCACCAAAAATTTGCAAGTTTTTCTTCTGTGTGTATATGGTACTGAGGAATCAAACCCAGGGCTTCATGCATGCAAGGCAAGCACTCTACCACTAAGCCACATTCCCAGCCTTGGTTTCTTTTTTTAGAAAGGGATTTATTGGGGGAAGAGCAAACTGCCAGCCCACACGAGATGGAGGTGTGGGGAAACAGAGGGGAAGGAAGGAGAGAAAAAGAGAGAAAGGAGAGAAAAAGAGCAAGAGAATAAGAGAGAAAAGGAAAGAGTACTCTTAGTTTTTTCTTCGTTGTTGTTTTGTTTTTTGTTCTCCAGAGATAAGAGCCTCATAGACTTTCCTGCCCAGGCTAGCTTCAAATCATAATCCTCAGATCTCAGTCTCCTGAATAGCTAGGACTACAAGTGTGAACCACTGTTATCTGTCTCCTGAATATTTAAAAGAATGCTTAATTATTAGGTTATGTATTGAAGTCTTTGTCATTTAACAAAGCAGCTTTTCTATACAATGTCTTGATCTGTGTCATCCCTTCAACATCTTCACGCCCTTCCACCCACCCCTTCCCTTATATTTTTCAATTCTGTGGCATGTACATCCATTCTTGCATGCCTTCTGCTCATTTCCCCATTCATTCTTCTACCCCTCTGCCTTGACCCCTCCCCATGCAAAAATGTTAAAAGGGGTGACATTGATCAAGAAGTACTATATTCATAAACTGCTCTGTTGAATGGCAACTCCTTTGTACAACACCTTTAAATATAAATATGTATATATACATATATGTACATATATATATATATTAGAGAAAATTCAAGGAAGAAAGAATTTTGTTTTGTTTTTTTGTTTCTCTGAAGGTTGACCTGCTCTTTCTTTCTGAACTGCAAGTGCTCCATGATATTTCAAGTTTGGTAAGTAAGCTGCTCAGGGTTTTCAATTTCATTTATTTGTTTGTTTATTCATATATTTATTCAGTTAGTAAGTTAATGCCAGTACTAGGGCTTGAATCCAGAGCCTGTGTGCTGTTTCTGGGTTGTTTTGCTCAAGGCTGCCATTCTACAACTTGAGCCACAGCTCCACTTTGGGTGGTCAGTTGGAGATAAGAATCTCATAGACTTTCCTGCCTGGGCTGGCTTCAAACCACAGTGCTCAGATCTCAGCTTTCTGAGTTGCTAGGATTACAGGCATGAGCCACCAGTGCCCTGCTGAGTGAATATTCTAAAGAAAATTGTATTGTGATTGATAAAGAAATTCCTACTTGTTTACTAGCTTCTGAAGTTGTTTTCCTAAACTATTCTAGCAAATGTAGGTTCCAAGAGTCTGAAGGTTTAGTACTTGGGGCTTGTGAAGCATTCTGGGAGGGCATCACATGGCTGCAGCAACTCCTGGCACCAAACTGGTCCAACCAGCTGTTTGTTCATACTTTTCCCATAGCTGAGTTTTCAAACCCAAGGCTTATGCCTACAATCCTAGCAACTCAGGAAGCTGAGATCTGAGGAGCATGGTTTGAAGACAGCCTGGTCAGGAAAGTCTGTGAGACTCTTATCTCTAGTTAACCACCAGAAAACCAGAAGTGGAGCAGTGGCTCAAAAAGATAGAGTGCTAGCCTTGAGAAAAAGAGCTCAGGGACAGCACTCAGGCTTTGAATTCAAGCCCCAGGACCAGAAAACACATAAAAGCTTTTATTTGAGGAAAGGAATGACATTGTCAAAAAAGAAATGTACTAATTACCTAACTTATATAACTGTAACTCCTCTGTATATCAC
Organism: Perognathus longimembris pacificus; assembly: GCF_023159225.1. NCBI lineage: Eukaryota > Metazoa > Chordata > Mammalia > Rodentia > Heteromyidae > Perognathus > Perognathus longimembris. The sequence goes on along the minus strand of NC_063188.1, from coordinate 85,921,119 downwards.
CTTTATAATAACAATTAAAATTTTTTAATGCTTTTATTTAATAAGTTCTTTTCTCCAAGATGAGATTTATTGGATTTATCAGAAATTCCCATTTCAGTCAGCTCTCTTTACATTGCATGTTCTTGTCCACTCAGGTGTTCCATGACTGCCTGTTTCTTCAGGCATAAACCTTTGGTGGTATTAGACATCTTTATCCACTACCTATTTTTTCCCCAGTCCTGGGGCTTGAACTCAGGGCCTGAGCACTCTCCCTGAGCTTTTGCTCAAGTCCAGTACTCTACCACTTGAGCCATAGTGCCCCTTCCAGCTTTTTCTGTTGATGTGGTACTGAGGAATCAAACCCAGGGCTTCATGCATGCTAGGCAAGCACTCTACCACTAAGCCACATTCCCAGCTTACCTATATTTTATTTGTTTGTTCTCCTAAGTTATCTCGTCACAAGCACCTAGCCAAGGATCATTCTCCTGATTTGTATTCACTGGAGCTAGCAGGTCTGGATGAGATTGGGAAACATTATGGAGAAGATTCAGAACAATTCAGAGAAGCTTCCAAGATCCTTGTTGATGCTCTACAAAAGGTAAATAACAAACAACATGTGGAGAGAGATTGAAGGGTGACATTTCACTTCAGCTCCTCACTGGAAAAGTCTTGTATGCAACATTATTGATTGAAGTCTTTTTCCTTTTTTGGTTGGTTGTGGAGTTTGAACTCAGGCTGTCCGTGAGCCTCTCTGTCCTCAAGGCTAGTGATCTACCACTTGAGCCACAATGCCACTTCTGGTTTTCAATGGTAAATTAGAGATAAGAGTCTCATGGTGACTTTTGTGCCTGGGCTGGCTTTGAACCATGATCCTCAGATCTCAGCCTCCTGAGTAGTTAGGATTACAGGTGTGAACCACCAGCACCTGGCTCACTCTCCCCTTCTTTCCCTCCCTTCCTCCCTCCCTCCCCCCCTCCTTTCCTTCCTCCCTCACTCCCCCCTCCTTTCCTTCCTTCCTTCCTTCCTTCCTTCCTTCCTTCCTTCCTTCCTTCCTTCCTTCCTTCCTTCTTTCCTTCTTTCCTCTCTGTACTTCCCTCTCCCTCCCTTCATTCCCTCTCTCTCCCTCTCCCTCTCCCTCTCCCCCCCATCTCTCTTTCTTTCTTTCATGGAAGTGCTAGAATTCCTGCATGCTAGAAATGCTTTTCCATCTTGGCCTTATTGAAGTCTTACTTAACTTCTTGGAGGGGCCTCTAATTATAGAAACCAAGGATGGAGTGGGGTCAGGGTGGATATGGGAATCTTCTGAGGGAATGATTGCTAACTGCAGCCTGAAGTATTTGCTTATGCTTTGTAATTGTACACTGCAGGAAGGCGAAGTGGGACACCTAGCACCATAGCAGATGTTCAGCAGGTGCATAATAGATGCCATTTCTCTTCTGCTCTGGGAGTTCCTTGGCATACTTTTTTTTTTTTTTTGCCAGTCCTCGGGCTTAAACTTAGGGCCTGCGCACTGTCCCTGAGCTTCTTTTTGCTCAAGGCTAGCACTCTACCCCTTGAGCCACAGTGCCACTTCTGACCTTTTCTATATATGTGGTGCTGAGGAATCAAACCCAGGGCTTCATGTATACGAGGCAAGCACTCTACCGCTAAGCCACATTCCCAGCCCATCTCAGCATACTTCTTCAATGAAGCTTCATGCACACATCTTTATAGATGCTTGTGATGAATCATATGCCGTTTAGGCAGAATTCTTTCCTCTTGTCATCTGCATATTTTAGCCTCCTGAGTAGCTAGGATTACTGGTATGAGCCACCAGCTCCCGGCTTGCATTGTTTCTTGAAAAAAAATTATTTTCAACAGTTGAATGTATGTGAAAGCTTAATATTTTTCTGAATATTGTAACATACTCAAAGTCTGTAAAACATGCCTATTTCAGACACGGCCATGAATCAAGAGCCAATAGGTGATTACATGCTGCTCATGGCTTCCCAGCTTTCCAAATAAATCTACAAAGTATGTATTTGACTAGCATGATTGGCCACTAGCACCAGCTGTATACATATTTCAAAACAATATTTTGTCCATAATAAATATTTACATTTGGTATTTCTTGCCATTATTCTCTAAACAATACAGTGTAATAACTAATCTACATAGCATTTACAATGGATTAGGTATTGTAAGTCATCCAGAGGTGATTTCAACTGTATAGGATGCAATGCATAGGGGCTATGCAAACCCTATGTCATTTCATTAAGAGACTTCAGCCGGGTTCCTGTGGCTCACACCTGTAATCCTAGCTATTCAGGAGGCTGAGCTCTAAGGATCATGGTTTGAAGCCAGCCTGGGCAGGAAAGTTCATAAGACTCATCAATTAACCCCCGGAAAACCGGAAGTGGCACTGTGGCTCAAGTAGTAAAGCTTTAGTCTTGAGCTGACATGCTCAGGGACAGCACCCAGGCCCTGAATTCAAGCCCCACAAGTGACCAAAAAAAGAGACTTGAGCATCTGTCAATTTTGGAATCTGGGGCGTGTGCTGGGAGCAATCCTGTATGGATACCAAGTAACAATTGTATGCGATTTTTTTTTCCTTTGTCAATTACGAAATACAAGGGAAAAGCAAAAAGCATGAGTCTGAGATTCCTACTAACATCACTGACTGGCTTTCAGTTTGCAGATGACATGTACAATCTTTATGGAGGGAATGCAGTGGTAGAGTTAGTGACAATCAAGTCATTTGACACATCGCTGGTGAGGAAGACGAGGACTATCCTTGAGGCAAAAGCAGAGGTGAGTACATTTTTCAACCCTCCTTTAAAACTGAAAGTAACAGGAGATGTAGGAGGCACCCCATTCCATCCTTACAACTGTCTAAGAGGATTTCATTGGACTCAGGCTTCCAAGAGGCCTTTGCTACTTCCATTTTGCTTTTTAAACTAAACTTGCTTAAGCTGGGCACTGGTGGCTCATGCCTAAAATCCTAGCTACTCAAGAGGCTGAGATCTGAGGATCACAGTTCAAAGCCAGCCCAGGCAGGCAAGTCCATGAGACACTTTTTCCAATTAAGCACCAGAAAACCAGTGGTGCTGTCTCAAAGTGGTAGAGCACTATCCTTGAGCAAAAAGAACTCAGGGACAGTGCCCAGACCCCGAGTTCAAGCCCCAGGACGGACACAAAAGAAATAAATAAAATAAATAAATAAACTTGCTCTGTGTGCTTAAAAAATCTATAAAATGAACTTATTTTTTAAAATGCAATCCTATAAGTGACATTAATTAGCAGTCAGTGAGTCATTTCTTACCACCTACCTCTATGTTTTTTGCCCGTTCTTTAGGGTTGTTGGCAGGTAATGCAAGAATCTTAAGTTAGAAATAAAAGTAAATCTTTCTATACAAGGACACATCAAAACTTGCTATAACTGGGTGCTGGTGGCTCACGCCTATCCTAGCTACTCAGGAGACTGAGATCTGAGGATTGAAGTTCAAAGCCAGCATGGATAGGAACATCTGTGAGACTCTTTATCTCTAATTAATCACCAAAAAGCTGGAGGTAGAACTGTGGCTAAAGCAGTAGAGTGATATCCGAGAGCAAAACAGATCAGGGACAGTGCCCAGGTCCTGAGTTCAAGCCCTAGGATCGCCACATGTAAAAAAGTTGATGTGAAGATGTGGTTCTTTCAATTTGACACAATGTTGTGTGTGGTTCTTTCAGTCTCAGAGCTCTGCTTTCCTAAGAAAATTTTTTTAATGGTTCTAGGATTTGAACTCAGGACCTCATGATTGCTAGAAAATCTCTCTACTACTTGCCCTTTGCTATGGAATTCTTGTTTGATTTTTGTTTTTCGTTTTATGCTGTTACTGGGGCTTGGGTACTCTAGCTTAGCTTTTTCACTCAAGGCTAGCACTCTACCACTTGAGCCACAGTGTCAGTCTGGCTTTTTCTGAGTAGTTTATTGGAGAAGAGTGTTATGGACTTTTCCTGCCCAGGCTGGCTTTGAACTGTGATCCTCAGATCTCAACCTCTTGAGTAGCTAGGTCACAGGTGTGAGGCACTGGCTTTAGGAAATTCTTAACCACAGGGCTCCCTTCATGTGGGTTGACACTCAAAATTTATATTATTTACGTGCACTACAAAGCCCACAGGTAATATCAGGCATAAAAACCTGGTTCCAGGGCTGGGGATATAGCCTAGTGGCAAGAGTGCCTGCCTCGGATACACGAGGCCCTAGGTTCGATTCCCCAGCACCACATATACAGAAAACAGCCAGAAGCGGCACTGTGGCTCAAGTGGCAGAGTGCTAGCCTTGAGCGGGAAGAAGAAGCCAGGGACAGTGCTCAGGCCCTGAGTCCAAGGCCCAGGACTGGCAAAAAAAAAAAAAAAACCTGGTTCCACACTGGTTGCCATTGCTGTGGTACATAGGAAAATTAAATATAAATCCTCTGGCAAGACTCACCTTTAGTACAAGTCACAGGGGAGGGAAAGGGAACTAAACCTGCGAAACCTGAACTCAAAAACCTGTAAAACATGAACATCATCATTAATTCATCATTACGTACAACTTAGCAAACACAAGAGAATAGCAAAATTAGATCCCAAGAACATCAAATAATAATACCAAAGGAGAGAAGCCATGAAATAACAATTTAAAGTGAGAAATGAAACAAGACCCAAGCCAGAAACTTGAACTTTTATTTTAAGACACATTTGAATTTAAGTACTCGATTGTTTTTCCACATTGCTATGCCAAGCCTTCTCAGCTTTATGTATTTATAAATTTACTTATTTTTATTGTTATTTTTTGCTAGGCCTGGGCATTGTCCCTGGCTTCTTTTTGCTCAAAGCTAGCACTCTACCACTTGAACCACAGCACCACTTCTGGCTCTTTCTGTTTATGTGGTCCTGAGGAATCGAACCGAGGGCTTCATGCATGCTAGGCAAGCATTCTACCACTAAGCCATATCTCCAGCCCCCTGCTCGGTTTTGACTGAACACCTATGGCTCACACCTGTAATCCTAGCTACTCAGGCGACTGAGATCTGAGAATCATGGTTCAAAGCCAGCCCAGGTAGGAAAGTCCATGAGACTCTTATCTCCAATTAACTATGAGAAAACCAGAAGTGGCCCTGTGGCTCATGTGGTAGAGCAGTAGCCTTGAGCAATGGAAGCTCAAGGATAGTGCCCAGGCCCTGAGTTCAAGCCCAAGACCGGAAAAAAAGTGACTGCAGAAAGAGGAGACGTGTATCAGCTCCAAGCACATGTCATCTCTGAGATGCTAGCTTGACTTTATAAGTCTGCTGCCTTAACTTGAGTTTGTATGAAAAAAAAAGTTTCCTGACAATATATTTTAGGTAATGTGAAGGTAGTAATTTAACACTTGACAAACACAATCTAAAGCCGTAAGAGATTTTTTTTGTTTGTTTTGTGGCGCTGGTCCTGGAGCTTGAACTCAGGGCCTAGTCACTGTCTCTGAGCTTTTTTGCTCAAGGCTAGCACTCTACTACTTTGAGTCACAGTTCCATTTCCTGCTTTTTTTGGTAGTTTAGTGGAGATAAAAGTTTCATAGAGGGGCTGGGAATGTGGCTTAGCAGTAGTGCACTTGCTTAGCGTTCATGAAGCCCTAGGTTCAATTCCTCAGCACCACATAAACAGAAAAAGCCGAAGTGGTGCTGTGGCTCAAGTGGCAGAGTGCTAGCCTCGAGCAAAAAGAAGCCAGGGACAGTGCTCAGGCCCTGAGTCCAAGCCCCAGGACTGGCAGAATCTCATATCTACTTTCCTGCCTGGTCTGACTTTGAACTTCGGTCCTTAGATCTCAGCCTCCTGAGTAACTAGGATTATAGCCCTGAGCCACCAGCGCTTGGTTTGTTTTTAAGTTAAACAGGCTTGTGTTGCTTACTAATACCTGAATTTTGCTATGTGGCTTCTCATTATCCAGAGCTCCATCCCTCCCCTGCTTCTCTGGCCAGAAGGAATGATTTTCTCAGGCAGTGACTTTGCACAGGCCTGGAATTGAGCCTTCACCCCCAAAGCCTAGACGATAGTGCTTTAACAGCAAAGATGTGCTTCAAAAGTCACCTGTTTTCCACTCTAAGAGAATTTTAAGTAGATCATAATATGTATTTAAGTCTATAACATTTAACAGAATTATCTACAGTATATAAACTGTATTGATACCAGATAGTTGTTTTATTATTATTTTTGCCAGTACTGGGACTTGAACTCAGTGCCTGGAGGCACTGTGCCTGAGCTTCTCAAGGCTGAGCTCAAGGCTAGCACTCTACCACTCGAACCACAGCACCACTTCTGGCTTTTTCTGTGTATGTGGTATAAAGGAAATGAACCCAGGGCTTCATGTAAGCACTCTACCACTAAGCCACATCCATGGCCCCATAGAGTTTTTTAAATTTTTCCTTTTTTCTTCTTTTTTGTGCCAGTGCTCCTGGGGCTTAAACTCTGGGCCTGCATGCTGTCCCTGAGCTTCTTTTGCTCAAGGTTTGCTTTCTACCACTTTGAGCCACAGCTCCACTTCTGGCTTTTTCGTGGAACTTTCCTGCCCAGGCTGGCATCAAATCATGATCCTTAGATCTCAGCCTCCTGAGTCACTGAAAACTAGCAACACCCTATCATTTTTAAGATAATGCTTGCTTCTCAGAAGTTCCTCCTATCTTCTACACTCTCCTGTCCAGAAGTAATTTCTATCCTGAATTTCTCTCTCTCTGTGTGTGTGTGTGTGTGTGTGTATGTGTGTGTGTGTGTGTGTGTGTGTGTGTGTGGTGTTGAAGGAACCCAAGCATGCCACTGAGGTACACTCCTTGCCTACTATCCTAGCTAAGCAACCATTCCCTTCCTTTTACACGTTTGCATAGACATCTAGCCTTAAACAAGATTTGGGCTTGCATGTATTTATAATTTTCTGTAAATGGAATCGCACTACATGTATTGCATTGTGTTCTTTACTCAGTGTTGTTTTCTGAGTCATGCACTCTGATGAATGTAGCTTACTTAAGTCATTTCACTGCTCTATATTCCATTGTGTGGATATACCACACTTCTCCATTGTGTTGACAACCTTCAAGCTATGTCTTGGTGCATATATGACTTTCATTTAAAGCTGGGCATGGGTGGCTCACACCTGTAATGCTAGCTATTCATGAGACCGAGATCTGAGGATTGTGGTTTAAAGCTACCCTGGCCAGAAAGTCCCTGTGAGGCTCTCATCTCCAATTAATCACCAGAAAACGGGAAGTGGCACTATGGCTCAAAGTGTTACAGTGCTGGCCTTGAGCAAAAGAGCTCAGGGACAGTGCCTGTGCCCTGAATTCAAGTCCCACAACTGACAAATGCTCTAGGGGCCAGCCTTAGTAGATCACAAGCTTGGCATAGCTTCACTTCACCTGCATTAGGACTCGCCAATATTCTCAAGCAGTTGGACTGGTTCAATATTCCCACCCGTGGGCTGGGGATATGGCCCAGTGGCAAGAGTGCTTGCCTCGCATACATGAAGCCATGGGTTCAATTCCCCAGCACCACATATACAGAAAACAGCCAGAAGTGGCGCTGAGGCTCAAGTGGCAGAGTGCTAGCCTTGAGCGGGAAGAAGCCAGGGACAGTGCTCAGGCCCTGAGTCCAAGCCCCAGGACTGGCAAAAAAAAAAAAATATTCCCACCCGTGCTGCCAGTCTCCTCAGCAGGAAGCTCCCGCCCTGGTTCCTCCTACCCTAAGGAGTCCTTATGCCATTGACGAACAAGTGTTTATTAGATAATGAGTCATCGCCACTAAACTAGACTAATGTCTTATCTGAAAAATCTTCCCTCTTGATTTTCTTTCCCCTTCTTTTCTTTCTTGTAGAAGCAAGTCATTCCCTATAACCTGGCATATAAGTATAATTTTGAGTATTCAGTGATTTTCAACCTGGTACTTTGGTTGATGATTGCCTTGGCCCTGGCGGTCCTTATAACCTCCTACAACATTTGGAACATGGACCCCGGATATGACAGCATTATATATAGAATGACAAACCAGAAGATTCGAATGGACTGATCTTTCCTTATGTCATCCATACACAAGGGGTTTGGAAATGGGTCATTTTTTTTTTAATACATCATGTAGTGTGGTTTAAAGTATAGGCAATATACCTTAAATTTATCAAAATGAACAAAAAAACATCAGATTTTTGTTCTCTATTTTGTGTGTGCCTGTGGAGGCTCTTTTTTAGACTGAATTATGCTTTTGTTGTGAGATGAATTCTGTGATATATAGATTCTATATTATGCTTGAATTTTATGATATAGCTATATAATAATGTAATGTAATTCTGTTTAATAAATGTGGAAAATGCACTGAAAGAAACATAAACCACTTAGAATAGCTTGTGTTATTTATCTTGGGAAATGCACTGAGTTTATTAGAGACCTTAGGAATGCTTCATTTTCTCATGTAAGCTAAATGAAAATTATATTTCGCTGTCATATTTTATGAACTATTTGTAAATGTCTTAATTTGATGTAAATATCTCTGAGACAAGAGAAAAGCTTTTAAATTTAGAGCAGGCTTAAAATACTGGATGTGTTCCTACAATCACTGACTTTTAGAACTGATTGACAGGGTGGCTGGTGGTTCTTTGTTTTTATTTTGTTTTGTTTTTTGCCATTTCTGCAAGTTTAGTAATCTGTATAGTCTAATAAAGGTATTAAAAGTAGTACTTTACTGGGCCAGGTGAGACTCTTATCTCTAATGAACCAGCAAAAAGGTGAAAGTGGAACTCTAGCTCAAGTGGTAGAGCATAAGCTTTGAGCTAAACAGCTAAGAGCTCAAGACCCTGAATTCAAGCCCCAGTCTGTCACAAAAATAAAAGTAAAAAAATGTACTATGATGATTGAATAAAAGACCAGCTTTGTGAGACTAGCTTTGTGGAGTATGGATGTTTGTATTGAGACTATATGAAACCAGATTTTTAAGGGATATCTTGAAGCATGAATATGAAATATTGTGATTTCAGTAACTTTCCCTATGTGAAGTTTCTATGGTTTGTGGTACAACTGCATTCTATGAAATATTACATGATGATGGATGGTTTGTACTTTTCATGTGAAAGTGGACCAACGTGTATAAAGAGTGACAAATAAAGCTGATGATTCCAAATTTGTGTCGTTTGAATACAATATTTATATTGTCACACTTAACCAGTAGGCTTTGATTTCATCAGAATCAGGCATTGTTTTTCTGTCAAGGGTTTCATGCTAGTTTGTATATGTATGTATCCTGATTGCCTCCTAGCAATCAGTATTGATATAAGAAAGGTAATTGATGGGCTGGGAATGTGACTTGGTGGTAGAGTGCTTGCCTTGCATGCATGAAGCCCTGGGTTCGATTCCTCAGTACCACATAAACAGAAAAGGCCGAAGCGGCGCTGTGGCTCAAGTGGTAAAGCATTAGCCTTGAGTGAAAAGGCTCAGGGATAGCCCCCAGGCATGCACACACACACACACACACACACACACACACACACACACACACACACACACTACATGATGATGATGATGATGATGATGATGATGATGATGATGATGATGTGGTGGGCAGTAATGGATATACCTATAGTCCTAGATACCTCAGAAGACTGAGATCTGAAGATTGTGGTTCAAAGCCAGCCTGAGTAGGAAACATCTGTGAGACTCTTATTTCCATTGAATGACCAAAACCGCTGGAAGTGGCATCATGGCTTAAGTGGTAGGTTGCTAGCCTTGAGCAAAAAGAAGCTCAGGGATAGCACTCAGTCCCTGAGGTCAAACCCAAGTACAAGAACACATACACACACAGATGCAGACAATAATAATGAAGCTGATAGTCATATCCCTCTGTCAGGTCTGTGGAGGAAGGAGCTAGCCTAGCCCAGCCCCCTTCCCATTCGAATCCCCATGAGCCTAGCTGCATCTATGCAAGGGAGTAGGTATCCCTATCTACAGAGTAGTTGAATTCCATTTCTCTTTCCCAACCATCTTATGTAAACATTGCCACAGAAGTTAGATTGTTATGATTAAATAGGAAGTCAACCAATGCCTTTGTAATTTAAAACTGATGAGACTTTTAAGTTCTAGGGGAAGAAAAAAAATTTAATTACACGACAGCACTAATCCTTATAAGGGTAAATGGCACCAACATCCTTCTATCTATGTTAGGCAGAAAGCAATTAATTAAAATAAATGTTCTGCCAAGATTATTATACCTGTTGCTGATGATTTGCTCTTAAATTAAGTCTCATTTGTTCAGGAACATAAATCACAGTGTGGAGATTTGTGTGAGAGGCAGGAAAGGCAGACTCTGCCGACTGTTCCGCTAACATTGGAAGAGAAAAATCCCAGGATTCACATCGAGTTGGTGTCATCTCCCAGCTTTATAACATAATTTGAGATTGTGCATGTTGTAGAGACTGTATGTTTTCACTTGTCCCGTTGAAGTCCTACCAGACCAGAATCCAGTCCAGGACACCATGTCATACACAGTTGTCATGTCTCCTTCGTCCCCTCTGATCTTTTGTGAAGAGTATCATCTCCTCTTTCTTTCTTGTCCTTTCTTCCTTCCCTTTTTCCTCCATTCACCTCTCTCCCCTATCTCCCTCCACATCCCTCTCTCCTTTTTTCCCTTCCTTCCCTCTCTCTCTCCTTCCTTCCTCTTGTTCTGGGCTAGAACCTCAGGCACTCTTGATTGGTGCTCTACCACTTGACCATACCTCCACATACACCTTTTGTTTTATTTTTTGCCAGTTGCAGGGCTTGAACTCAGGCACTGAGCACTGTCCCTGGCTTCTTTTTGCTCTACTACTTGAGCCATAGCACCACTTCCGGCTTTTTCTATATATGTGGTGCTGAGGAATCGAACCCAGAGCTTCATGTATATAAGGTAAGTACTTTACCACTAGGCCATATTCCCAGCCCCATCCACATACACCTTTTGGTTGATGAATTGGACATGAGAGTCTCAAGGATTTGTCTGCTAGTGTTGGCTTCCAGCCTAGATCCTTGGATCTCAGCCTCCTGAATACAAGGCAAGCACTCTTGCCACTAGGCCATATCTCCAGCCCCTCAGCCTCCTGAATAGCAAGGATTCCAGGCATGAGCCACCAATGCTCAGCTTGCAGGGGGCATCTTAGAGCTGGAGAAATCAAGCAACAAGCACACACTGAACTAACATCCTCAATCTAGTAGCTCCTAGAAGATGCTGTAGAACCACCTAGCTGTTAGCCATCGTATTCACACGAGAAAATGTGTGGAACACGAAAGATTAGAATTAGGCCACAGATGGCTCTAAAATTACTTTCAGCAGGATCTGAAAATAGCAGAGCCAATATATCTGCCTTCTGTTTTATTCATCTAGTTTCTCTTGAGGCACAATGCTATTTATTCCTTCCGGTAGAAATGAAGAATGAATATTCCAAGAAACTCAGCACAAGACATGGCAAAATAAATAAATAAAAGTTGCATAAAATACTCCAATTCTAAATGTTCTGTTTTTACAATCATAATTCAGGAATACTTACATGGTTTTGTGACTGTTGGCCAGCATTGCAGGGCAAATTTAATGGACTGTGATTTTTTTTTTTATTGTGGGAAACCACAAAATAGAAAATAATTGAAAAAATAAAACGTTGCTATCATTATAGTAATCCTTGATTCTGGCAAGACTAATCAATGGATGTTAAAACCAGTTAAATATTTGATGAGGAACTAGATATTTATAGAGTCTCAAAGTCTTGCTCCACAAACTACTTATTAACTGCAAATTGAAACATTCTGACTTTCCAGTAGAGAAACCTTAGCATCTTTAATAACCAGAGATATCATGTGCCTCCTAAAGTGAAGCCCTAAAGCACAGCTCCACTTCTGTGCTGTTCCCTGCCAAAAGGAACACCCTGGAGGTAGCTGTTTTAGTCCATTGGAGATGCTATTATAAACAGTCTTAGCTGGGCACTGGTGACTCATGCCTGTAATCCTGTCTACTTAGGAGGCTGAGATTTGAGGACCACAATTTGAAGCCAGCCTAGGCAGAAACGTCTGAGACACTTTTATCTCCAATTAGCCGGCAGCAAAACTGAATTGGAGACATAGTTCAAGTGCTAGAGTACTGGCCAAGTGTGGAAAAAGCCAAGTGGGAACATGAGGCCTTGAGTTCAAGGCCTAGTACAGATAGACAGACAGACACACACACACACACACACACACACACACACACACACGAACAAGACATGACAGAAAAAAAAAACACTAAATGAACCCAAATTGAGAGACATTCTATCAAACTGTAAGCTTGAATTCTTCTAAATGCCAAAGTCACATATCAAAGAAAAGAGAAACTATTCTAGATGGAGACATTATTATTAAATGTAATACATGGTCCCGGTATGAACCTTTAAGTAGAAAAAGTGTTATATAGGACATTATTGAGACATTTGAAAACAATTGGACTGGGCTGAGAATGTGGCTTAGTGGTAGAGTGCTTGCCTCGCATGCATGAAGCCCTGGGTTCAATTCCTCAGTACCCCATAAACCAAAAAAGCCAGAAGTGGCACTGTGTATGAAGGTAGAGTACTAGCCTTGAGCAAAAGAAGTTCAGGGACAGTGCCTCCAGGCCCTGAGTTCAAGTCCCATGACCACCAAAAGAAATGTTATAGTCCATTCTCAAGGTAGAGATTTGTCTTTGTTTTTACTTACCTTCTTGCATCATTTTTCTCTGAAGGATGATAGTGAGTTTCAACCATGGGCACATTTTTATCTCTGGGTTGAGTCATTTCAGCTTCATATTTGAGGGGCCAATCAGAGTAGAAATGCCACTTCTGATCTTAGGATGAAAAGAAAATTGTGTATGTGTGTATGTGCGAGTGAGCACATGCCAGTCCTAGGGCTTGAACTCAGAGCCTGAATGCTCTCCCTGAGCTTTTTTGCTCAAGGCTAGTGCTCTACCACTTGAGCCACAGCATCACTTTTGGTTTTTGGTGGTTACTTGGAGACAAAAAGTCGCATGGACTCTCCTGCCAAGGCTGGCTTCAAACCACAGTCTTCAGATCTCAGCCTCCTGAGTAGCTAGGATTATAGGCATGACCACCAGCACCCAGTTTACAAACCTAGCTTACAAACCTTATATGAAGGTTATGTACAGTCATCTTTCAGCATCTGTATCCACAAGAGATTGGTTCCAGGATCCTTATGAGACTCAAAGTCTGTAGAAGTTCAAGTTCCTTATGTAAGATGGCATTGTATTGGCACAGAACCTATGGATAGCCTTTCATATACTTTGAATCATTTCTTCATTACTTATCTAATACAATGGAAATCTAATGCAAATAGTTGTCATACTGTTTTGAGTTTTTTGTTTTTTTTTTTTGGCCAGTCCTGGGGCTTGGACTCAGGGCCTGAGCACTATCCCTGGCTTCTTTTTGCTCAAGGCTAGCACTCTGCCACTTGAGCCACAGCGCCGCTTCTGGCCGTTTTTCTGTATATGTGGTGCTGGGGAATCGAACCTAGGGCCTCGTGTATCCGAGGCAGGCACTCTTGCCACTAGGCCATATCCCCAGCCCCTGTTTTGAGTTTTGATTCCTGTACCAGTGCTTGAACTCCAGGCCTTTCATTCAACTTTTTTTTTTACTAATAGTTGACACTCTACCACTTGAGCCAGGCTTCCAATCCAGAATTTTGCTGGTTAATTGGAAATGTAATCTCGCGTACTTTCTACCTAAACTGGCTTTGAACTGTGATCCTTTAGGTCTCAGCCTAGACAGCTAGGATTATAGGCGTGAGCCACAATCACCTGGGTATCTACTGTACGGTTTAAGGAATGATGACAAGAAAAAAAAATCAGTACATGTTCCGTACAGCTGAGAGGTTTTTCTGTTTTTAGTCCTTAATTGGTTGAGTTTACAGATTCAGAACCCCTGGATATAAAGGTTCAATGGTATATAGCCCACTACCCACTGGCCCCACATCTACAAGGAGAGTCACTTATACATGTACCTCCATTTCTCTAGCTGTACAACATCTGTCAGAATAGGCAGGCCTTGTCACTCTTGATATGAGCCACATCTTGTGAGCACATTGGAAAGGCTAGTGGGGAGAAGAAATATTCCTGGGATTTCTTTGGGGGTGGGTGGGTGAGGGAGTGCTGAGGATCTAATCTAGGGCCTGACACATGTTAAGCACATGCTCTGTACAATGCACTTCATTTGGTGATGCAACATCATTGGAATGACAAAAACATCAGAGAAGTTACAGTTCATTGTGAAGATTAGTAAGTGAAGTAGGAACTCTTTATTTCCAATCATGGGCTTGAATTCAAGGCCTGAGTACTGTTCCTGAGCTTTTTTGCTCGAGGTTAGTGCTCTACAACTTTGAGCTATAGCACCACTTCAGGTTTTCTGGTGTTTCACTGGAGATGAGTCTCATGGACTTTTCTGCCTGGGCTGGCTTTGAACCACAATCCTCAGATCTCAGTGTCCTGAGTAGCTAGGATTACAGGCATGAGCCATCAGCACCTGGCACAAACATTTGGGTATTTTTTTTCTTTTGGTGGTCATGGGGCTTGAACTTAGGGCCTGGGCACTGTCTCTGACCTTTTTCAGCTCAAGGCTAGTGCTCTACCACTTTGAACCACAGCTCCACTGAAGTGGAAAATCGTTTTTAGCCCCCTCGTCCCTCTTTTGCCAGTACTGAGGCTTGAACTCAGGGCCTGGGCACTGTCTCTGAGCTGCTTTTGCTCAAGGCTAGCACTCTACCACCTGGACCACAGCTCCACTTCTGGCCTTTTCTGTTTATGTGGTTCTGTGCAATCGAACCCAGGGTTTCATGCATGCTAGGCAAGCACTCTACCACTAAGCCACATTCCCAGTCCTGAAGTAGGAAATCTTAATCCTGATTTCCCATGAGTGCACTGTGTCACAATGACAAATGACACGCTCTCTTAATGACCTCATGCTGTCTTTGTCAAATGGGAGGACTGGGTTGGATGATGACAAAGAAAACAATGAAAATGCACTGGGCATTTTGCCATCCATGTACTGGGCACCTCACAACACTGCTTTAAGGGGTGTACCACTTCTTTCCTAATATGTGATGCCCTTTCAATGCCAGTTCTGAAATTAGGTGATTTCAAGCAATATGGTAGATTGTATTTTACAAAGATAGTTGCACCAATATTTCCCATCTCATATGCTCTTTGACCTCGAAACTCTTACCCTTGAGAAGTTAAGTCTATGTTCCCTCCCACTGAACTTGAGGGGACTTATGCCTGTGGAAAAACATGATATTGTGTGAATTCTAAGGCTAAGCCCATAAAAACCAATATAGTTGATATTAGTTCTCTAGTGCACAATGAAATACCACAAACATAGTGACTTAAAACAATATGCAGTTGTTAGTTTAGGAGTTTGTAGGTCAGCAGCCTGGACACAGCGTGAAGAAACGGTGAGTATTAACTAGACTGAGTTCTCAGAGAGTTGGCAGAGGAGGGCTCTGCTTTCAAGCTTATTCGTGTTGTGAGTGGAATTTTCTTTATGGTCATCAGACTGAGGTCTTGAGACTACCTGCATTCCTTCATCATGTGACTCTCCCCACCTTCAAAGCCAGCTGGCCACCAGTGGCTCACACCTGCAATCCTAGCTACTCAGGGAAGCTGAGATCTGAGGATCTCGGTTCTAAGCCAACCCGGGCAGGAAGCCTGTGAAACTCCTATCTCCATGTAACTACCCAAAGAGCAGGAAGTGGCGCTGTAGCTCAAGTGGTAGAATGCTAGCCTTGAGTAAAAGAGCTCAGGGACAGTGTCCACACCCTGAGTTTAAGCCCAGGGCTGGCACCCCCAACCCCACATACACACAGAAGAGCCTTCACATAAATCCATCTCCTCCTTTAGATCTCTCATTTCCTCTGCCTCTGACCTATAGACCTAGACTTAAATGACTCATGTAAATTAGGTCAGATCCACTTGGACAATCTCCCCATGCTGAGGTTGACCAATTTGAAGCCTCAATGACATCAGCAGTATCCCCTTGGTCATCATGAGAGTGATATCTAAAGATATTCATAGTTTCTGCTCACAGGCAAGGGGAGATTATACAAGGGTGAGGGTCATATTACAATTCTGACTACCACAGAGCTTCTTCTTGGTTCTTTTGTTTTACATTTGCTCTTTTGTTGTTGGTGGTGGTGGTTATGGGCTTGAACTCAGTTGTCCCTGAGCCCTTTTGCTCAAAGCTAGCACTCTCTACCACTTTGAGCCACAGGTCCACTTCTAGTTTTCTGGTAGTTCATTGGAGATAAGAGTCTCCTGGACTTTCCTGCCCAGGCTTGGCTTGGAATTGTAGTCCTCAGAGCTCAGGCTCCCACCTCGCTAGGATTACAGACGTGAGCCACTAGCACCTGGCTTGTTACATTTGCTCTTAAGGCTCAGCTATCATGCCATGAGGAAGTTGGAGCAGTTTGTGGGACAGTCCAGTGGAGGGAAATAACCCTAGCCTAGTTCCCAGCCAACAACCAGCCTTAACTTGGCAGCCACATATATGAGCCATTTTAAAGGCAGGTCTTCCGCTTGTAAGCTGAACCACCCTGCTGGTGATGTATGGAGTGCAGGGGTGATGCCATTAAGTCCTGCCCAAATTGCAAATCGATGAGTAAATAAAGGACTGTTGTTGTTCTGAGCCAATAGGTTCCTGGGTGATTTGTTACACAATCCTGGGTAATCAAAACCAAGTAACCACCTATGAATTATGAACTGCAAATGCTGAAAGCTTCTTATACAAAGAGTAATAGTTTATACTTTCTCTAGCATGGTGAAGAATCTGACCTGTAGGCCTAAAATGTCATTCAATACATGCTTACTTAGTTCAAACATGCTGAACTGATTTACATTAGTATACCAGTCATCCATATTTGGAAGTTCAGTATGTTAAAAGGGTTATCTAAGCAGAATGCCACTTTCCTTTTGAGCAATGGCTATACTTTGTGAAATATCTAGGGTGTGAATGAATATTTCATGTTTAAAGAGACAGTGGACTTGGTTGTAAATCATTATATAGAGCATTCCCATTTCAAGGCATGTTCAATTACTTCCCAACAATTCTACTTTTATTGGAAAAAGTGGGAAGATAATTACTAATTTTGTCATTAAGGAACTTTCACCCACAGATTGTTCTATCTATTAGATGAAAGTCCTGGAGAATAGAATACCTCTAACCCTCTCAAAGTGCTCCTTCCTTCCATATCTGTTGATCAGTAAAGGAAAAAGCTAACTTTACAATGGACAAAACTGTCAGGCCATGGGCTGGGAATATGACATAGTGGCAAGAGTGCTTGCCTCATATACATGAAGCCCTGGGTTCGATTCCTCAGCACCACATATATAGAAAAGGCCAGCAAAGGTGCTGTGGCTCAAGTGGCAGAGTGCTAGCCTTGAGCAAAAAGAAGCCAGGGACAGTGCTCAGACTGGCCAAACAAAACAAAACAAATAAACAACAACTGCCAGACTACTCTTCAACTGATTATCAAATTTATGTATGATGGAGCAAAGTGACATGGGGTATTTCCTACTGTAATGCACTAAAGACAAATTGGTACCCAGAAGATGTTTTGTTAAAAAAGAAGAAAGAAAGAAAGAAAGAAAGAAAGAAAGAAAGAAAGAAAGAAAGAAAGAAAGAAAGAAAGAAAGAAAGAAAGGGGGCTGGGGATATGGCCTAGTGGCAAGAGTGCTTGCCTCATATACATGAAGCCCTGGGTTCAATTCCTCAGCACCACATATATAGAAAAGGCCAGCAATGGCGCTGTGGCTCAAGTGTCAGAGTGCTAGCCTTGAGCAAAAGGAAGCCAGGGACAGTGCTCAGGCCCTGAGTCCAAGGCCCAGGACTGGCCAAAAAAAAAAAAAAAGAAAGAAAGAAGAGAGGGAGGGAGGGAGGGAGGGAGGGAGGGAGGGAGGGAGGGAGGGAGGGAGGGAGAGAGGGAGGGAGGGAGGGAGGGAGAGAGGGAGGGAGGGAGGGAGAGAGGGAGGGAGGGAGGGAGGGAGGGAGGGAGGGAGAAATCTTTAACCTGCCTTGTACTGGTGGCTCACACCTGTAATCCTAGCTACTAAGAAGTCTGAGATCTGAGGCTCATCGTTTGAAGCCAACCCAGGCATGAGACTCTTATTTGCAATTAACCACCTTGAAACCAGTAGTGGAGCTGTGCCTCAAAGTGGTAGAGCACTAGCCTTGAGCAAAACAGCTCAGGGACAGAGCCCAGGCCCTGAATTCAAGCCCTATGACCGACAAAAACAAAAACAAAAGAAAAGAAAAAAAACTTTAATCTGAATCTAATTATGGCAAAACCGACAAATCCAAATTAAGGACATAATGAAAAATCACTGGTTTTGGGGACTGGGGATATGGCCTAGTGGCAAGAGTGCTTGCCTTGTATACATGAGGCCCTGGGTTCGATTCCCCAGCACCACATATACAGAAAATGGCCAGAAGTGGCGCTGTGGCTCAAGTGGCAGAGTGCTAGCCTTGAGCAAAAAGAAGCCAGGGACAGTGCTCAAGCCCTGAGTTCAAGGCCCAGGACTGGCCAAAAAAAAAATCGCTGGTTTGGAATTTTCAAAAATGTCATTGCCAGAGACAGTCTTCTAGATGAAATTAACCCAAGGAATTAAAGAAATTTGAACTTTAGATCTTGAAATCTCTACCTCCAACAAGACCAAAGTGGGATTGTATGTGTGTATGGGTGTGGGAAGACATCAGTCATAAAGCTGTAAAATATGCACGGCATATTATAGTACTGACCTTAATTATTAATTATATGAGATTATTGTATTCTGATTGAGTAGGCAATTGTCCTTGTTCTTGAGACAAAGGCTAAAATATTTGGGGGTGAAATGTCATTATGTGACCAAGTAACAGACAAATCATGTAAAATTTATGTGGTTGAGGAATTGTGAATCAAAAGCTAGTCAGAGAGTGGGCCAAATAAGGAGTTTCCTCTGCACAGCTGGACTCTCACCTCCCTGGGTGGTAAATGACGCCCTGAGTGCTTCATGGTGGCCACAACACATGAGAAAGGAGGGAGAGACATGCTCACACACAGGCTGTGGGTACCTTCTGCAAGGGTGGAGCCCTGTCTTTCCATGCCAAAAGGCCTACTACAGCTGCACGTGTGAGCTGATACACTTTACTGCAGCCCCGAGAAGGTGCGAGGCAGGACGGTCTACTCCACAGCAGCGCATGCGCGCGCTGATGCGCTTTACGACAGACACCTGAAGGAGTCGGCTGCAGCAGCCTGTACGGCCTGGTGCGCTTTACGGTACAGCGCCGTGAAGGTGCCAGGTGAAGGCACATCATTGTCAGCGGTGGGGTCAAGGTTCTGCATTCTAGGCCCGCGGGAGGCAGCAGTTGGGCGGTGACATTCCTACTAGCCAGAGACCATGGCGGCGATCGTAGCGCTACTTCGAAAGATGAAAGACTATGTGACTACCAAGGAGTTCCGCGAGTACCTGACCAGCACGCACTTCTGGGGTCCTGTCGCCAACTGGGGCCTCCCGCTGGCAGCCATTAAAGACACCAAGGCGCCTCCCGACATCATCAGCGGCCGCATGACCACAGCGCTCATCTTGTACTCGACGGCCTTCATGCGCTTCGCCTACCGCGTCCAGCCTCGAAACTACCTGCTGATGGCGTGCCACGCCACCAACGTGGTGGCGCAGAGTGTGCAGGCCACCCGCTACGTCCGCTTCCGCTATGGCCTTGGCAGCGGGGCTTCGGGAGCAGCCACCAGCCCCAGTTCGAAGCCGTCCCCGAAACCACGTTAATGGGAGACATCTGATCGCCAGGCTTTGCAGTTTTGCAAGCGCTGAACACGATTCGGTTGGAAGATCAAGGAAGACTGGGCTTTGACTCGCAAAACAGTGCAAACCTGACTTCAAAACCTGCAGTTTGGTTAATCACGATAATAATAAAAACAAAAAACAAAAAAAGCATCCAATTGAAATCCTCTTGAATGTTGCCCAGTTCTTGAACTGGGGTGGGGTGGGGGTGGGGGGCTGTGTTCTGGGTAGAGGGGGGAGGATTGGCCGGTCTCTCATATTGAGGATTACAGGAGGGAGGGAAGGGCTCGTTGTCTTAATGAAAAACACTTTATCCCTCAACCTCTTTTGGTTGTCTTTTTTAAGCTTTCTGAGGAACATGTTTTTGTTGCTTCTTTTAGGTGTCCGATGCAAATAAGGGGATTTTTATATTGCACATGACCTTTACATTTTTGTGCACTCGCAAATGCCTATACCAAGAGAGGCCCTGGGACTGTTTGTGTGGAGGGGAAATATTTCAAAGTGGGCTTAGATGAAACCCAGTGTGGGCTTTTTGAAAAAAAAATTATTATCAGTGATATACAAAGTGATAGTGTGGACTTTTAAGAAATACTAAGAGAATTCAGAATCTCCTAGTGACCAAGAATAATTAAGAATCTGTTATGGCAGCTGTGATAACTCAGGACCGTTTGTCAACCCTGGATTCTAGGTAATTAGAAAGTAAAAAAAGAGAAGGTGGGAGAAAAATGAGGGAGGAGGTAACAAGTCTGATAACAAATGTTCTCACATATGAAAGTGTAACCCCTCTGTACATCACTTTGACAATAAATTAATAATAAATTAAAAAGAAAGTTTTAAAAAGCCAAAATTATCTTTTTTCCTTTCTACCTGCAAAAATGTGATGGAAGTTTGTAAAAGTAAGAGTTGGGGAAAGTGAGAGTCACTGGTCAACAGTAGTAGCTGAGTCTCCCCCCAGAAATCCTTGTGTGCTATTGATTTTTCCTACAACTAGGGAACATGAGAAGAGGGCAAACAAGGATGGGGGTTGGGAGAGCAGGCCTTTACCTCCTCTAGAATTTGACTCCCAAATGTCCCCTGCTTTTGCCTCTGGAATATACGGTCAGTACAGTGTTGTTATAGGGAACCCTGTGTATATGTTCAGAAGTACTTCAACATGGTTTTTGATCCTGATTTTAAACACAAATTGAAAACGACTCTGAAAGGTACTGAAGACATTAGCTGTTGGCTAAGGCGGACATTATCAGTGGAACTCTGGAAGAATCTTCATCTGTGACATCAAGGGATCAGTCCTCTTTGTAGGCAGTCTTATAAAGGGGGTGGAGCACAGGAACAAACTATGGGACCATGTAGTGCATTTGTTATTTATTGTGCTGTCACTCATCACCCAGTACAGCTCAAAACAGGAAAATATTGTCAATTCCTGAGGTTCAGGAGTCCAGGGTTCCCACCTCTGAAGATTTGGCTGGGGGTGGAAGATCCACTTCCAGGCTCACACTTGTTTCCAGAAGGCTTCAGTTCCTTATCCTGTGGGCCTTTCCATAGAGCTACCCTTGACATGACATGCCCCCCCACCCCCAGGAGAGACCCTAAGATGGTAATTCTAGTGTTTGGGTCATTTTTTTGTTTGTTTTGTTTTGTGGAAGTGACATACTTCCTTTATACTATGCCCAACCCTAGTGGAGGACAATGTGACTTTGGGACTATTAGGAGGCAAGGATCAGGAGCCACCCTGGAGACTGGCTACTTTCTTTTGTTTTGTTTTGTTGTTGTTGCCAGTCCTGGGGCGTGGACTCGGGGCCTGGGCACTGTCCCTGGCTTCTTTTTGCTCAAGGCTAGCACTCTACCTCCTGAGTCACAGCGCCACTTCTGGCTTTTTTCTATATATGTGGTGCTGAGGAATCAAACCCAGGGCTTCATGTATGAGGCGAGCACTTTACCACTAGGCCATATTCCCAGCCCCATCCCACTGTATTTTAGATCCAATTTCCGCATGTCAGAGAGAACATGTGCCATTTGTTACAACCACTCTGGACAGCAGTCTAGAAGTTCCTCAAAAAACTAAACACATGGGGCTGGGAATATGGCCTAGTGGTAGAGTGCTTGCCTTGTATACATGAAGCCCTGGGTTCGATTCCTCAGCACCATATATGTAATAAAAGCTGGAAGTGATGCTGTGGCTCAAGTGGCAGAGTGCTAGCCTTTAGCAAAAAGAAGCTAGGGACAGTGCCCAGGCCCTGAGTTCAAGCCCCAGGACTGGCAAAAAAAAACCCCAACAACTAAATACAGACCTTCCCTACCACTCAGCCGTACCACTCGTGGGCATCTACCCTGAGCATCACAATCCAGGATATGATCAGGACACCTGCACATACATGTTCATTGTCGCACCATTCACAACAGCCAAATTATGGAAACAGCCCACATACCCCACAATAGCTGAGTAAGAAAATGTGGTACCTATACACAATGGAATTTTACCCAGCCATTAGAAAGAATAATATAATTCATTTGTAGGGAAATGGATGAAAGTAGAACAAATCATAAGTGAGGTATGATTTTTATTTAAAAAAATTAAAATATTTTTTTCACTTCACTGAGTATTATATGCATGAACATTTTTCACCATGTCTTACAAAATGTATTTTGTAATTTGAATATATTTCAGTAAAAGGCCAGCAGTGTCTATTGAAGACATTTCAGAGCAGGTAGCTTTCTAATTAACCTGGCAAGGTTAACCTGCTAATAATTTCCTATTAGTCTACATTTATAATTTAGAGATCAAAATGATTAGAAAAATATCTAAGAGGGGGAGCACCTCCACTCCAATACAGTGCTGCACTTGCACATTTCATCCCAACCGTGTCCACCCAACGAGGAAAACTAGCCCTGTGCTGCCTAGGATATGAGTGTTAAATCCACACAAGTAATTAATACTTAACCAAAATGAGAATTAAGATAATAATCATTTCATAATTCCCCAAATTCTCAAACATAATCTTTGCAGACTCAGACCATGGTAATTTAAAACTGTCTATGGATCTTGGCTGCTTTTTTATTTTTGTTTTGCTAGTCTCAGGGCTTAAACTCAACATGGGTGCTGTCCCTCAGCTCCTTTTGTTCAAGGCTAGCACTCTACCATTTCAGCTACAATGCCGCATCTGGCTTTTTCTGTGATTTAACTGGAGATAAAGATTCTCACAGACTGTCTTGCCTGGTCTGGCATTGAACCATCATCCTCAGATCTCAGCCTCCTGAGTAGCTAGGATTACAGGCGTGAGCAACTGACGCTCAGCTTGGCTGCTACCTTATGATGCCAGTAACATTTTCTGAGTTGGTAGAGCTAGTTTTCAGAAGTACTTGGTCATGAACACACTTATTCTCCAGAATTGAGGTAGGTGTGTGTGTGTGTGTGTGTGTGTGTGCACGCGTGCACATGCGCACATGCACGCTCTGTATTAGAGCTTGAACTCAGGGCCTAGGCATTTTCCCTCAGCATCCTTTTGTTCAGGGCCGGCACTCTACCACTTCAAACATAGCTACACTTCCAGCTTTTTGGTCTCAAAAAGACTTTCCTGCCCAGGCTGGCTTTAATCAGTGATCCTCAGATCTCAAGCCTCCTGAGTAGCTAGGATTACAGGTGTGTTCCGCTCACACTGAGCTTCAGGTGTTTTTTCTTTAGTTTAATAGGTCACATCTTCCCCTAGTTCTCTGAGCTGCCTGGTAAACAGACTAAAGGCAAAAAGACCCACTTTATCTTTGCAACTCGAATGCTCAAGTCATTTTTCTCTTTGAAGTCTTTCAAAACTATGAAGCACATGCTGTGTCTCCAGGAAAGATAGCTCTTCCATGGCAGTGCGGATCCGCAAGTGCCCTCTGAGGCAGAGCTATAAAAAGAAAGCTACGATGAAATCCAGGACATAGGACATGGATGCCATGAAATGGTTCAGGTCTCTTTTATTATTTTGAAATTAACATTTTTAATTTAAAAAAGTCAAAATACACACGTGCAGTCTTGTTGCACTAATTTCATGTGAGAGTACCCAAAAGAGGAAAGTCAAATTCTTGCTACAAACCCAGGGACCCCAATTCCTTTCAGATACAAAGCAAACAGGCTTGGAGAAAGAAAACAACGTCCCAAATCTGTTGTTAGAAAATACACACGGACACTGTGCTATGCCGGATAAACATTCGGTGTTCTACTTATTTTTGGTGGCAGTGCTATGATTTCTGCCTCCTGAGTTGCTAGGATTACAGGCGTGCCCGCACCGGCCTCCTCTGCTTTAATGTAATTAAATGCTAATAGTAGACAGTTATCTTAACAATACCTTTGATTCATTATAACAGTTAATAAATCCAGTAAGATGACAGCTCATACATTATCATCTATATCATGCAAATCCTTATATTTGCATCAATTTCAGTGGCTGGCACATAGCTGACACTGATAAGTGCAAGTTAAACTACTTGTACCAGGTACCGGTGATTCATGCCTGTAATCCAACCTACCAGATAGGTTAAGATCTGAGGATCATGGTTCCAAGCCGGCCTGGACAGGAAAGTTGGTGAGCCTCTTACATCCAATAAACTACTCAGAAAAAGCTGTAAGTGGTGTTGTGGCTCAAGTGATAGAGTGCTAACCTTGAGCAAAAAGAAGCCAGGGACAGTGCCCAGGTCCTGAGTTCAAGCCCCAGGACTAGCCAAAAAGAAAGAAAGGAAGGAAGGAAGGGAGGGAGGGAGGGAGGGAGGGGAAAAAAGGAAGGAAAGAGAGAGAAAGAAAAGACAAAAAGGCTGACTACTTGTGAGGCAGAGATAGAGGGACTGAGTTTTGAGGCCAACCAGGGTATAAAAAGTTTGTGAGACTCTTCTGAGTGCTGGTGGCTCATGCCTGTAATCCTAGCTAATCAAGAGGCTGAGATCTGATCGAGTCAAAGCCAGCCTGTGTCAAAAAGTTCAGATGAGACATTTCTCTCCAATTAACCTGCAAAAGGCTGGAAGTGGAAGTGTGGCTCAAGTGCTAAGAGTGCCAGCCTTGAGTGAAAAAGCTAAGTCAGAGCACAAGGCCAAGTTCATGCCCTAGTATGGGCACACACATTTAAAAAAAAAAAAAAGGTTGCGAATGTTCACAATAGCCAAGATGTGGAAACAACCCAGATGACCCACTACAGAATGGATCCAAAAATGTCGTACCTATATACAATGGAATTTTACACTGCCATTAGAAAGGATAAAATAATGGCATTCACTGGAAAATGGATAGAACTAGAACAAATTATGCTGAGTGAGACAAGCCAAGAACAGAAAAACAAATGTTTTATGGTCTCCCTAATATGCAGGCGTTAGAATTAAAATCCAAAGAGATAGAACAAAGTAAACAGGTCTCAAGATACCAAAATACAGTAAAAAAAAAAAAAGAGGGCACAGAATGAGTGTAAAGTGTATAAGAATAGTAACAACAACAATAATAATAATATAGCAGAGGGGACCATCCCTACATTGGACACAGATGAAACGAAACTAAGCAACTCATGGGTGGGACTGGGAAGGAGGGAATGAGTGAAGGAGGGAACAGATGTTCCTAAACAAAAGTAATGTACATATCATCCGAAATGATTTTATCATTGAAAGTTCATAGACTTCACAAGCTATGTAGAGTAGAATGACAATTTTCATCATTGTGAAAGTTAAAATGTATACTGTGAAATATATGTAGTAACAAACCCAATTAAAAAAAAAGGTTGCGAGACTCCATCTCAACCAATGGGCTGGGCGAGGGTGCACAATGGCTGGGCATAGTGACATGTTCCTGTCATCCTCAGTGACATAGGGAAGCACAAGTTATGAGAATCAAAGTCCAGGCTGGCCTGGACATAATAAGCCCTATCTCAAAAGTAACCAACAATAAAAGGGCCTGGAAGTGTGGCACAAATAGAGGGCCTGCCTAGTAAGTGCAAGCTCAATCTTCACTATCAAAAATAGCAGACTAACCAAATGGGAAGACTAAACCACAAGGCTGTCGATCCATTTGCATTCATCCTAGTTTCATAGAATTATTTTTTTGCCAGTCATGCGGCTTGAACCCAGGGACTGGGCACTGTTCCTGAGCTTCTTTTGCTTAAGGTTAGCATTCTACCACTTGAGCCACAGTGCCACTTTTGGCTTCTTCTGTTTATGTGGTACTGAGGAATCGAACCAAGGGTTTCATGCATGCTAGGCAAGCACTGTGCCACTAAGCCACCTTCCTAGCCCCTTCATAGAACTTTTAAAATGCATTTTAATGTAAAAAACAGATGCCAGATATACCCCATCCCTCTGTCCAACCCATATAGAGTACATGCTTGGTGGGCAGTTGAACAGGTGAAGGAGCACATCCATCTTTGCTCAGGCTTGCCATGGGGCCTTTCCTCCAGGCGGGGTTCTGGGCACATGGCAATTCTGGTCCTTAATGTCCAAAGGCAACCCGAGTCCGTTTAGTGCCACTGACCTTGGGAAGATGATGGTGGAGAAGGTGGAAGTAAGGCTGACTCCACACACCACCACAAACAGTGTCTGCACAGTTCAGGAACAAACAAGACAAAGTGTGGAGTAGAAGACTGTGGGTAAAAGGAACAGAGGAAGTATGAAGGAATTTGTACATTTGCTTTATGATTTTTGCATTTCTTCTCACAGAGCTGCAATTTCATATATACATATAATTTTTTTGTGGTCAGACATGGGGCTTGAACTCAGGGCTTGGCACTGTTCCTGAACTCTTTTGCTCAAGGCTAGTGCTCTACGACTTTGAGCCATAACACCACTTCCAGTTTTGAGTGATTAATTGAAGAGTCTCGCAGCCTGCCTGGGCTGGCTTTGAACCACAATTCTCAGATCTCAGCCTCCTGAGTAGCTAAGGATTAGAGGCGTGAGCTAACAGAGCCTGCCTAATTTCATAAGTTTTATGAATGAAAGACTAGGCTTCATTGGTAGGAATGAATCAACTCTTTGACTAACAAACCTCTCATCAAACATTCACCTCAGGAGGGCCAGGCCTACCCTGGGAACAAAGTGCACAAAACCAGCTGGGACAGTCATGGAGTTTCCATCTTGAAGTGCACTGGAACACAGCTGCCTGTTGAGCAGCGCCACAGAGGCCCTGATGTGGTGGCCTGGCCCCTCCCCCTGCATGGGTCATGTCCCTGTTCTCTGCCATGCCCCCCACCCCCAACCAGTCCAGCATTCCCTTTGCCCTTCTGCTTCAGGCTACTCAAATCTAGTAGTCACAGTTTTATCCTAAATGGAAAGGGCTGGAAAATGGTCTTCTAGTCAAATTTCCCTCTTGTTTTTTCCCAAAAGAAAGGGTTTCTTTTTTTTTTTTTGGCCAGTCCTGGGCCTTGGACTCAGGGCCTGAGCACTGTCCCTGGCTTCTTCCCGCTCAAGGCTAGCACTCTGCCACTTGAGCCACAGCACCCGCTTCTGGCCGTTTTTTCTGTATATGTGGTGCTGGGTAATCGAACCTAGGGCCATGTGTATCCGAGGCAGGCACTCTTGCCACTAGGCTACATCCCCAGCCCAAAAGAAAGGGTTTCTATCTCAACATTTCTATCCTCTTGGGCATCCTCATGAGAATGACTTTCAGGCTGAGGCTATGGAGCCAGGGTGGACATGTGGGGGAGGGGAGGCGTGGGCTCAGGCCTGACCAAAAAAAGGCCTTCATCATGGTAAGCAACTGCAGTTCAGGGCCAGAAAAGACTCATCCTCCAAGTAGGAAAAAGGCCCTGGGTGGTAGCGAGGTGTGGTATGAGAATATCTAATACTTTCTCTGAAGAGCCAGAAGAAAGTCAAGGACAACAAACACTCCTTTTTGCTTGGGCACAATACTTTTTTTTTTCTTTTGTATAGAAAAGGATGCCTGAGCTGGAAGCCAGGGTGACTTTCACAGAACAGGTTTTTGTTGAAGGATAACCTAAAATGAAAGAGAATGGCTAGGCACCAGTGGCTCATGCCTGTAATCCTAGCTACCCAAGAGGCTGAGATCTGAGGATCATGGTTCAAAACCAGCCCAGCAGGAAAGTCTGTGAGACTCTTAGCTCCAATAAATTGCCAAAATAAAGCCAGAAGTGACGCTGTGGCTCAAGTGGTAGAGTGTTAGCTTTGAGCAAAAGAAGCTCAGGGACAGTGCCTATACCCTGAGTTCAAGCCCCAGGACCAAAAAAAAGTAGCATTCATTTTCTCTAAGAGAAAAACAAGTAAAACCCTAATAACTCTGAAGATGGTTAGCTACATTAACCAGTATTCCAAATTCTATTAATGCCAAAGTAAAGCTGGGCATAGCTGCCACTATTAGGAGGGGGTGGGGCAGAAATACTTCAGATTTTGTGTTTTTAAAGTTGATTCACCTAAGACCAGACTAGTGACTTCTGGCTAAGAAAGCTGGCAAAGAGTTGATGCTGAATGCCTTCACAAATGTAAGAGCCATTAATTAGAGAAAGAGCACGAAGCTCAGTGGCCTTCCTTTGAAATAATGAGGGCGTAGGGGAACCAGGTTAGACTGTTGTATTCAGTATGGCTTCACAGAAGAGAACAGACATCAAAGAGGCAAGGCTATTGTGTCCTTATTTAAACATCCTATGCCTAAACCTCACCTCACGCCTTTCTTTCAGGTGTCTGGCTCTCAGCTGCCTTTGAATCTGGTTTTTGATGTTGCAGATAGAGGCTGTCTAGCTTCTGTATATCATCTGTAAGACCCTTTCTAAGATCTTCATTGTTTCTCAGAAATTCCTTTACCATTTCCAGTTGAGTTAAGATCTGCAAGAGAAGATCATACAAAGCACAGCTTAGGATAATTTTTTTTATAGCAGACATAATTCAAATGACAAACTTTAGCAGCTTCAAGACTGGCATGTGGGCTGGGGAACAACCAAGTGGCATAGGGCATGCTGAGCATGCGTGAAGCCCTGGGTTTCATTCCCAGCATCCGCTTGCCCTCTGCAACCTGAAGACCTATTCCTGCTCCTGTCCGTCAAGAAACCCCAGCTACAAGAATCTGTACAGATAGCTGGGTTCTGGTGGCTCACACCTGTAATTCTAGCTACTCAAGAGGCTGACATCTGAGGATCACAGCTTCAAGTCAGCCCAGGCAGGAAAGTCTGTGAGACTCATCTCCAATAAACAACAAAAAAAGCCAAGAAGCAGAACTGCTAGTAGACCACTAGTTTTGAGCAAAAGCAGCTCAGGGATAGCGCCCTAAGTTCAAGCCCCAAGATCAGCACATACACACACACACAGACATGTGCATGCATGGGTGTGCGTGCACACACACAGAATCTGTATACATAGAAAATCAGAAGGAAAAAAAAAACACATTTAAAAAACACCACCACACCTGATGTGGTATCATCTTGTTTCCTCATGTGTTTCTACTGCATTTACCCAAGAAGGTTTCATCTTACACACTCTTATCTGCAAGCATGCATATGTATGATATAAAATGGAACCTTTTCACTTTGAGTACACTGTACATTTATTGGTTATACACACAAAATTAACAGTAACAAATGTAAAAGCACAAAATTCAAATCTGCACAGTAGATGCTAAAAAATCAGTTCTCTTCCAAATTCTTTTCCTAGCCTCTCTCCCTAGAGGTGACATAATGAACTACTCTTCCTCAGAGATCCCATACATTTACCCAAGAGTATGTGTGTGGACTTCATCTTTTCTTCATCCATTTGCTTGTTCGGCTGCCAGCACTATTCCTTAAGTCAGCCTGGCTTTGTTGTCTGTGTTTGTGTGTGTATGTGCCTAAACTTGAACTCAGAGCCTGAGCACTGTCCCTTAGAGGTTTTGCTCAAGGTTGAAGCTCTACCACTTGAGCCAGAGTTTCACTTCCAGCTTTTTGCTGGTTGACTGGAGACAAGAGAGTCTTATACTTTCCTGACTGGGCTGGCTTCGAATTGAGATCCTCAGACCTCAGCTTCCCACGTAGCAAAGATTATAGGTATGAACCGCTGGCACTTGGCAGCCTAGATTTTTGCTGGACATTTTGGAGATGGAGCCTTGTGGACTTTTCTGCCTCAAATTGTATATTTACCAGTCTCCACATCGCAAGTAACTGGGATTAAAACACTCTTCCCAGCCAATCTCATTGTTTTGGGTCTTTTTTTGAAAATCAGCATAGGGGCTGGGAATATGGCCTAGTGGTAGAGAGCTTGCTTCGCATGCATGAAGCCCTGGGTTCCGTTCCTCAGCACCACATATACAAAAAAAAGCCAGAAGTGGCACTGTGGCTCAAGTGGTAGAGTGCTAGCCTTGAGCAAAAAGAAGCCAGGGACAGTGCTCAGACCCTGAGTTCAAGCCCCAGAACTGGCAAATTAAAAAAAAAAAGAATGGAGAAGGCCAGAATATGATAAATTATACAAATCTCTAGGTGCTTACACAGTGAGACCAAAGGAAGATACTCTTAGGAGAGGAACACAGAGGTGCAACTCCTATGTGCATCTGATCATGCTAAATAATATTTATTGAAATGAACTCTAGGAAATAGAAACAAGATGTCTTTTTCTTTTGTACTACTTTTGTTTTCTTTTCAAAATGTTAGTCTTGTGTATTTATTTATATGTCTCTGGAAGTGTAAGGAGAGGCACAGGAATGGAAGGACAAAGGGTGAACAAATGCAGCAACTCACTGGATGCTATGTGGAAAATGAACTATACAACTTGTGGGTGGGAATGGCAGGGAAAAACCGGGAAAGAGGGAGGGAAGGTGTGACACTGTCCAAAAAGAAATGTACTCTTTATCAGACCTATGTAACTAAAACCCATCTGTACATCACCTTTATAACAATAAAAACTAAAAATTAAAAAAATAAACTAGCATTTGTCTTCTTTCTTCTTTTTTTTCTTTTTTTTTTTTTTTTTTTTGGCCAGTCCTGGGCCTTGGACTCAGGGCCTGAGCACTGTCCCTGGCTTGTTCCCGCTCAAGGCTAGCACTCTGCCACTTGAGCCACAGCGCCGCGTCTGGCCGTTTTCTGTATATGTGGTGCTGAGGAATCGAACCTAGGGCCTCGTGTATCCGAGGCAGGCACTCTTGCCACTAGGCTATATCCCCAGCCCTGTCTTCTTTCTTAAAACGTAAATAATGGTATGCTTTGCAATTAATGGCCTTTTACATTCACTGAAATGTGGCCTTATTGAGTCCTCTGACTTTGGAGACTTAACTCCAAAGCACCTACCTAGATAATCTGTATGATACTGATCTGCCAGAATATATCATGTCCCAAAGATGTGGAAAGCCAGCCTTCAACTTATTTGGGATAAAATACTAATCAATCTCAATATCTCTCTATCTTTTTTTAGTGGCAGTGCTAGAACTTGAACTCAGGACCTTGTGCTCTTACTCAGCTTCTTTTCATTCACAGCTGGTGCTCTATCACTTGAGTAACTCCTTTAGTCTAGCATTTTGATGGTTAATTGGAGTTTGCAGGATTTTCTGCCCAGGCTGGCTTCAAATCACATTTCTCCAGGTCTTAGTCTCCTGAGTAGCTAGGATTACTGGTGTGAGCTACTGGTGCCAGGCGCTAACATACATTCTGATTAGCTGAAATAAGAGGAGAAATGCTGTGGTCTGCTGGAGAGAAAGCATGACAAGTGGGAACTTATCAACTCTGTACAGACTCTGTGATCCGGGGGACGGCCAGTTAACCCCTATGTGTCCCCTGTGAAGCAGATAATGAGCTACTAGATCTGCAGCACAGCACAAGCAAAGCCTCTGGAGCAGAACAAGGAGACTGACCAAATCCAACACCCCAGTGCCAGTTCCTTGGGGCTGTGGTTTCACCTGTATAGCAGGTGATATGTTCAGATGAGTGTTAGACTCTCTTCCAGCTCACAAAGGCGAGACTTCTGGCTTGGGTTGGTTGCTACACATATTTTGCTCCTTCTTCCAGAGAAGTGAAGCTCACTTGAGAGAGAAACAAGCAATTAACGATATGGGGGCACCGAGCCTTGTTTCTCAGCTGCCTTCCCTTTCTCGATCCTGCTTCTAATAGAAGTAGGAGGAAGGAAGGGTCTAATGACATTTTAAAACACAGTAGATACAACATGCAGATTTAGAAGAGATGCTTTAACATGCTAAGGCCATTATTTAAAGTTTTTTTAAAAAAGAGTAGAAGCTGGGCACTGGTGGTTCATATCTGTAGTTGTAGCTACTTAGGAGGCTGAGATCTGAGGATCATGGTTTGAAGCTAGCCTGGGCAAGAAAGACTGTGAGACTTTTATCCCCAACTAACTACCAAAAAAAGCTAGAAGTGGAGCCATGGCTCAGTGGTAGAGCACAGGCCATGAGCGAAACAGCTTAGGAGCAGTACCCAGGCTCTGAGTCCAAGCCCAGGACTGGCACATAATGGGACAAAGCAACAACAAAAAACTGGTTTATTTACCAGGAAGGAGTGGGATGCAATGAATGAAATGCACACTTTGTATTAAACAAATACTCTGTGTTAAAAGAGGAAACAGGCAAACCCACTTGCTTTAGACAAAAGAGGAATGATGGTAAAAGGACAAGTCCTCGATTTCCTGGTGATTGAAAATTCTAACTTAGCCAGGTCTGGAATCTTTCGAATCTTATTACAACAGAATTTTACAACTGTCCATTTCTTTTCTTTCCCTTCCTCCCTCCCTGCACCCCCACCCCCGTCTTTCTTTTTTGATGCTGGTCCTGGGACTTGAACTCAGGGCCTGGGTGTTGTTCCTGGGTGTTGTTCCTGGGTTACACGCTTAAAGCCAGTGCTCTTCCACCTGAGCCACAGCTCCATTTCTGGAGCTAAAAGTCTCCTGAGTAGCCAGGATTATACGTACGAGTGACAGACACCTGGCAACTATCAGTTTCTTTTAGGCCTTGCTTGTAACAAAGAGGACTCAAGCCTCTGCTATTCCTTTTCAGGTGTGAGACCTTTAGTAGCTTTGCAGGTCCTAAGAGAGAAACCTTAATGGTCTTCTAGTCCCTCCCTCCTCCTTCCAATCTCATGCCATGTCCATGTTTTGTATCAGGCCACTAAGACCCATCAGCTTCCACAAAGCCTCTAGGCTCTGCTCCCACAGGCTGCCTTCCCTTATACAACCACAAGAGCTTTCTGCTTCTTTTGTCCCGTGGCTATGCATCTAATTCCCAGTTGTGACAAAAGTTTACTTCCTAAATGTTGCATGTGTTCCAATTGATCTTTCTGGCTTAAGAACTTATGGGTCCTTCCTGCTTTTAAGAATAAGCCCTTGGTATGGCGCAGAAAATCTCCCAAAATATGGCTTGGATACACTGTACCACATTCCTATCTGACCATATTTCCTGGACTCACTTGGTTATTGGACAGGCCCACACTAGACTCCATACTGTTCCAAGAGTTGTTTCCCTCTGCCCAAAGTGCCCTTTTCCCCTGCTAATTTGCTGAAACCTTACTGAATATGAGTTTCAGCTCCATGGAACCCTTCTTTATTTTTTGGTAATTCCTCTGAGAGGCCCAGGATCCTCCTCCTTCCTACATCTTGTTCCGACTCTTGTTATAGTCTTTACCTCATTATTCTATTTTACAACACACGTTAGACCCTCAAGCGCTTAGTTAAAGGAAAATGTCTGTCATAATATCCATCTGTGCCAAAAGCATATTCACTTTTGGAAATTACTTGACTTGTAGATCAGAAATCTAATTGGCTCTGGGTCTAAACTGGCTCTTCCTCCTTCTGGTACCTCTCTTTTTTTTTTGCCAGTCCTGGGGCTTGGACTCAGGGCCTGAGCACTATCCCTGGCTTCTTTTTGCTCAAGGCTAGCACTCTGCCACTTGAGCCACAGTGCCACTTCTGGCCGTTTTCTGTATATGTGGTGCTGGGGAATCGAACCCAGGGCCTCATGTATACGAGACAAGCACTCTTGCCACTAGGCCATACCCCCAACCCCCTTCTGGTACCTCTCTTTCCTCACTCACATTGAGGGTCCAATCCGTGCCCTTACCTCGTTGGGCCACACCTCTTCTTCTTCTGCTTGAAGACACATCTCCTGCAGTTTTTCCTTTAGTAATTCCATTTCGATTTCATGGACTTGGCTCCCACTCAGGTAACTCCCTAGTTCACATTCACACCCATCCCGCTGATCTTCCTCAGGAATGTAAACGGCCCAGTCTGAGGTCAACAGCTATGGGAAGATTGCATAAATATATGGAGTTATTCATTCTTTAAATGTATTATTTTTAGTGCTGAGGATGGAACATAAGACCTTGCACAAGCTGGGCAAGTGCTCTACCATTGAGCTACATCCTCAGCCCACAGAATGGCCTCCAAGGTCAAGACATTCCAATGTTGATAAACTAAACACTGTTAACTGGATCCATGTTAGCCATTACTACACAAAAGCTTATTAGCTCAACAGAATTCCAGACCTCCTACTGGCATTCTTTCCCTTGTTTATGTTCTAAACTTTAGTGTAGACTTGGGGAATGTGGCTCAGTGGTCCATCATGTGCCTAGCATGTGTGAAGCCCTGGGTTTCATCCCCAGCACCACAAGATAATAATATAAAGGCTGGAGATGTGGCTCAGTGATAGAGTGGTTGCCTAGAATGGGTTCTAGGCATGGTTTCAATCCCAACATTGTAACGTAAATAATAATTTAAAAACTTTTAGTTTAAGCCAGGTCCTGGTGGCTCACGTCTATAATCCTAGCTACTCAGGAAGCTGAGATCTGAGGATCATGGTTTGAAGCCAGCCTGGGCAGAAAAGTTCCTGTAAGACTCTTATCTCCAATTAATCACTCCAAAATCAGAAATGACGCTGTGGGGCTCAAGTGATAGAGAGCTAGCTTTGAGCACAAAGAGGCTCAGGGACAGCACCCAGGCCCTGAGTTCAACCCCACAACTGAACTTTTAGTTTAAATCTAGTAAATGTCCCATGTTGGACTGCTTGTTTATCATATCATCCCTAGTTCATCATCCCTAGTTCTATATGCCAGGACTGTTAAATATGATTTTTTTTACCTGTTCTATTCTGGAGTATGCTGCCACAATCTCTGGGATATTCTTAAATTCTCTCAGAAAATTTTGGATCTTCATCTGAAAATCTGTAAGCCACATAGATGACACTTTCATGTCTGAAGAGTGCATGATCTCATTACGACATTTAATCACCTACAGAAAGACAAAAAGATAAAGCCTTCAAAACAGCGATCTTGTGACTTCAATTAAAAACCAGAAAGCCAGGCACTGGTGACTCATGCCTGTAATCCTAACTACTCAGGAGGCTGAGTTCTAAGGATCATGGCTCAAAGTCAGCCTGGGCAGGAAAGTCAGTGAGACTCTTATCTCCAATTAATCACCAAAAAACCTGGAAGTGAAGCTGTGGCTCGAAGTAGTAGAGCACTAGCTTTGAGCAAAAAGGCTGAGAGACAGGCACCTAGGCACTGAGTTCAAGCAGGAGGAGGCAGGAGGCAGGAGGGAGGAGGGAGGAGGAAGAAGAGGAGAAGGAGGAGGAAGAGGAGGGGAAGGAGGAGAAGAAGAAGAAAAAAAAACCATAGAGGGCTTTGGCAAATATAAAATCACCAAGCATGGTCTCCAGGTGAGAAGAGCTACCGTTTTCTTGAGTCCACTGTATAATCTGGCATAGAGAACAGTGTAGCTTGTAGAATCCAGCCCCCAAGTCAGACTTCTGTTAAATTGCATCCTGTTCAGAGAACATATACCACAAAGTAAAGTCCTCCTGCATCAGAAACCGAAATGCTTTCAAGAGAAACTTGACACTAGCCATATGCAACAGTCGGGAAAACAGAAGAGGTGGAACGGAGACAACTGGAGACTGAATTTCTCCCAAAAGGGGGCAGTTTTGTAATTAACTTGTGACCTGTTACTGTGGAAGCTATGTGAGTCTAGAGCCTTCTGCTATGTATTACAGGGCCTTCAGAGTTCTCAAGAAAAGTTGGAAATTCTGATGTTTATGACAATTAAAAAAACTGAAAACACCAGGCAGTACAAATAAAACATGATTGTTAAGTCAGATTCTGGCCACAGAATAAAGTACTGTGAATTCTTTAAAGGTATGTTCAACCCAGAGCCACGTGAATAAGAAGTTAACCAGGGTAGGAAATGTTAATAAAACAGCTATATATTGTGGCACCCACCTGTAATCTTAGCACTTGACAGTCTGAGGCAAGAGGATTGTGAGTTTCAGATCAGCCTGGGCAATATTATTTTGTTTCAAAAAAAGGAAAGAAAAAAATTCAAAATAAGTTTACAACTACCCTTTGCCCTTGAAATGTCTTATCCGGTTAGATATTTCACATTCCCTCCAAATCCCTTAACTTAAAACAGGCTTCAAAGACGTAAGTATTTTGGCTCTGGATATATTGTCCATAGGAGGAAGTAGACAAAGTAAAAAAAAATATTTTGTGTGTGTGTGTATGTGTGCATGTGTGCATTGGTTCTGCTGGTCCTGGGGCTTTGAACTCAGGCTCAGGGCCTACACACTGTCCCTTTTTTGCTTTTTTGAGCTTTTGTGCTCAGGGCTAGCACTCTACCACTTGAGCCACAGCTCTACTTCTGTCTTTTATGGTGATAATTAGAGATTAGTCTCACACTTTCCTGGCTTGAGCCACCAGCGCCTGGCAAAAAAAAAAAAAAATATATATATATATATATATATATATACACACACACACACATATACACACATGTATATACATTTTCATGTATATGTGCACATGTATATGTATATATATATTTTAATAAATATTTATAAATAAATAAAATACACATATGTAGTTTTTACATGGAATTCCGGGAAATTGAGTCAAGGAAGTTTTCTGTTGTGGAAAACACAGTGACAAAAACATCAACTTTTGCTTACATTTTATGAAAAATAGTGCTATCACATAAAACACAACTCACAGTCTTCCACATTCAAAGGGGCAAGCACTGTCTCTGTGGGGTCACAAAGGATCTTCAATCTTTCCACCTGCTGTCATGCTGGCAAAATGTCATTTTTCTCTACATATTATAAATAACCCAAGGATTCTATAGGCACTTTTTAGTGCCTCTCAGAGTAATAAATGTGGTAAGTTTTCCTCTCCCACAGGCAATCTGAGAAGCATAGTAATCTATTCTGACAGTGTTCTGCATTCCTGCCCATATTTTCTTCAGTTCTACATCATTTGGTCTTGTAATTTTGTATCCAATGAACGTCTGAAGGGCAGGATTCAAATGCTGGTGCACATAGGCAGATAGGCAGATAGGCAGATATGCAGGCAGGCAGGCAGGCAGGCAGGCAGGCAGGCAGGCAGGCAGGCAGGCACGCACGCACGCGCACACACACACAGGACAGAATAATGCTCTGGCTGTTTGGTTATTAGTAGTACTGGAGTGGGAACCCAGGGCCTTATGCATGCTATAGAAGCACAGTAGCACTGAGACATACCTCTCTCCCGCTTTAATACAGAAAATTTTCTGTTTTAGTGCAAAAATTACTTTGTTTCTGTTTGTGGAAGAACCAGCAAGTGGCCCAGTAACAAATTTCCAGGAAACTTGCATTATGAACCATAGGTTCTTCCTTAGTTCTTGGCTGAATTCATACTGAGCTTCTTGGGCATCACAGCAGGTGCACACTATGAGCCCCATGAGTCTCCTTAGCGATACCAACTTTGGAATGAATCTCTCACTGTCTGTCTGTCTGTCTCTCTCTCTCTCTGCATACCACCATTCTGGGAGCTACTGTCCTAGGCCTGCATGGTTGCCTTAACTCACAGGGTTTGTGACCACTGGCCCTCCCTGTAGCCAACTCCGTGCATGGCTTGCCATCTGACTTCTCTTACCTCTGTGACTTTCTTCCGATCAAGCACAAAGTGATCGCAGGAGTTGATGAGACTCAAAAGAGCAACAGCATCACACTCTTCAGGTCCTCGTTTGTCTGCCAGTCCTCGAGGCATGAAGGCCTATAGAAGGGGGAGGTATGAGGGGCACCTGATTCTCCTCCAACTCTAGGAGCTGGAGAGGCAGTGACTCATTTATTCCTCAAAGGATGATGGAAAGTCACTTACCCACCCAAAGGCTACATGGTAGAGTGATGAGTTCAAAATGCAAGTAGGGAAAATAGTGTCAT